>NW_026694404.1:0-106327 GCF_021218885.2 Marmota monax | reverse complement strand
CACCTGTACCTTTTAATTAAAAGGTAGAAGATATAATGTCTAATGATCTCTAGAACAGTAAGTAACAATGGCTGAGGGCATTTCATTGTATATTTCAAAATAGCTAGTAGAGAAGGTATTGAGTGTTTCCAACACAAAGAAATGATAAATAGGATTATGGATATATCAGTCTGATCTGATCATTAGAAAATCTACACATGTGTGAAATATCACACTGTAATCCAAAAATATCTATAATTGTAAGGTGGTAATTAATTAAAAAGCTAATTAAAATATATGCAAGCAAATTGATGTCAAATTTATAATTTTATCTATTTTTATATGTGGGGTTAATCTATGTATCTTTTTCCCTTGAAAAACTTCTCTGTATTTACGTTCTTCTGTTTTTTTTTCTTGTTTATTTTATGATTTTGCCATAAGGATAATGTTAATTTTTGAAACTGAATTTGCAAGTTTTTGAATTTTTTAGTTCTGTGGAACAGATAATATAGAAACCCAACAGAATATAGGAAACTCAAATAATATATGAATATGCCACGATGAAGCCCACAGTTCAGTGTAATTCATATGTAACAATAAAAGAATTTTTAAAAAAGCTATATTGGCTTGACATTTATTTGGAAGACAATATGAAATGATCTTGTCATCTTCATTTTTTGTTATATTATCATTTTAGTCTTTTGAGCTCTTCTTTCTGGTATTTCAAACTTTCCATTTAGAAAATTAAGGGCTAAGGATCAGTGCTTGCCTGGTGTATGGGAAGTCCTGGGTTTGATCCTCAGCACTGAGGGAAAAAAAAGATTTCTGACCATTTTTTTTCTTTGTGTCTTTGTTTCATTTCTTCAAATTTCACTTTCTCCTATTTCAGTTTACATTACTGTCACCTTAGCCCATTCTCTGTGTATTTCTGCTCAATGCACCCTGAGTTTCAACCAGGGTCTTATTTCCAATTAGAAGTCAGTTTCATGTTTTTGCAGCTCCTAGAATACCCAACAAATCAATGCTCTTATTTAGCTTCCACACCCTAGTGAGAATAACTTTATGCTCTTGCAGGAGCCACTATTGCAGACTCTCTCAATGCTCATCTCAAGGAGGACTGAGAGGCAAAGTTTTTCTCTGATCCCTCAAGCCCAGATAGAGGCCGTTAAACTAGTCAGGGCTTCAGTCCTCCTGACTGAGAGTGTCTCTGAATGTAAGGGCTGAGAGGACCACAAAGAGAACCAATTTCGGGACTAGGGACTGTGCACAGCAACTGGATTTGGTAAGCTAAATCTAGAAGCAATGCTAGAAGGCACAACAACACTACCTTAGTATGTACTCTTTTTCCAAATCTTTTAATGTTTTACAAGCTGGAAGATTTTCACTACAGTATTTTCAAGTTCCTAGTACTGAATTAATATTATTTTATAACATTTTATGGACAGGGATATTGATGTTCAAAGAGTTCTCACTGTAATTCTCTGGTCAAACTTCTAGATAAGTCCAGAACCCATATGTGTATGTAAAATTTAAGACTGTCAGTGAATTTCTCTGGCCACTGTATTCTGGTTGGTTTACAAGAAATCCCACATCATTTTTCTACTCATAAACTTTACCTTGTGAATGTGAATGGAGAGAATCTCCAGGTGGGAGGAAGTTGTTCAAGGTACTTGTTGCTGCAACAAGTTTTTGCAAAACCTCTTACTCCCTTCAGGAATTTTGAGATACCAGTAGGTTTAAACATGAACATTTTTTTGTACTCTTCATGGATCATAGTGAGATACCAGAGATCATATTGAGATACCAGTAGGTTAAACATTAACATTTTTTGTACTCTCATGGATCATAGCAGAGAGATTGTTGTGGAGCCTCTATGCTATGCCTTTCAATGGGTGTACTGGAGTTATAAGTAATGGAGGGACACATAATGTGATTGGCTTGTATGGGAATATCAGAGAAGTTAAACAAAAATCTTCCTGCTATTTATGATCTCATTATTGACTTACTGGGAAAGTTTAACACAAATATTTCCAGTGTTTATTTCTGGTGTAATCTCATTATTTCCTTATTGGACTACTATGGAAGATACTCCTGGGGCTAAATGTCAATGGCTTTTAGGATGCAGCATCATTAGTACTCGTTCTCGTATCTGTTTTGTCCTGACCCCATAGATAACAGGGTTAAGGGCAGGGGGAACAACCACATACAGATTTACCAAAAGTATGTGGATATAGTGAGGGACATTGTGGCCAAAGCAATGTGTCATGAAGGAAAACATGACACAGACATGGGAGCCGCAGGTGCTAAGTGCCTTCATCTGGGTATCCCAGGATGGGAGATGGAAGACTGTTTGGAGAATTTGAATATAGGAAAATCCAATCACTGAAAGGTCAATGAATCCCACTGAGAAAGCCATGAAGCCATAAATAACATTGGCCCTAATACTGGCACAAGCTAACTTTGCCAAACCCATGTGCTCACAGTAGGTATGGGGGATAATCCTGACATCACAGAAAGGCAATCTCAGGATAAGATAGATGAAAGGAATGACAAACATCAAAGTCCTCACTATGATGACTATGCTCAGAATGGCTATCACCTTGTTGGTGAGGATCATAGTGTATCTTAGGGGGTTGCAGATGGCAATATAGCGATCTATGGCCATGACTGTCAGCACCACAGATTCCAGGCCAGTGCATATGTGGATGGTGTACATCTGTGTGATGCAGGCACCAAACACAATCTCTCTGAGATTGAACCAGAAAATGGCCATCTTGGGGATGGCTGCTGTGGACAAGCCCAGATCAGTGCAGGCCAACATGGCCAGAAAGTAAAACATTGGTTGATGGAGGCTGCGTTCAGTCTGAATCACAAACAAGATAATGATGTTCCCCAGCAGGGCTATCAGATATACTGCAAAGAAAGGAAAGCCAATCCACATGTGCACATCTTCCAACCCTGGGATACCTATCAGAAGAAAGGAGGAAGGGTGGAACTGTGTGCTGTTGATCTGAAGCATGTTGGTGGGAATTGGTTATAGACACATTTCTGACAGGAGTTTTCTTGCTTCCTGTGACAGACCCTGACTTCTGTCATAGCATGTTGCCTATTTCTTGGAGAAATGGAATGTCCGTTCTTTAATTCCATAACACAGCAGAGGAGACCTAGAGAGGGAATATCAGGGACAGTTAATAGATACATTTGCTTTGAAATATTCGCCTCATCTGTAGAAAATCCATGTGTAAATTTTGTAAATACAACAACAATCCTGAACTTTCCATCTCTTTTGTCCTTCAGTCCCTAAGGAAGACACTGCATATGATATTAAATTAGCAAATACTCACTGTTGATTATAATTACCAATGAGGATGTAAAGAATAACTGAGGCTGTGTGTGTGTGTGTGTGTGTGTGTGTGTGTAAAATATCATCAGATTGTGATACTGTGATTGAGGGGGAGATGATAACCCAACCTGTCTGGTGGTTTGAGCAATGATATTTTCTTGCAAAGTATTCCTGAGAAAGTAAGAAGATGCTATCTGGGAGAAAATCCAGAAAAAGTGGAGGATTGGATAACTGATACTTAGATTCGAACTTGGGATGGAATTACAACATTTAGATACAACTGGGGTTTATTATATAATTTCAAGACAACAATGCTTCTTCCTAGAACTCAAAAATTGTGTCCTTCACCACATTGCATTCCTTAGCTGAACAAAAAACACTGGATTCACCCAGATAATTTTCAGAGCCTTTTATACTTTATTCTTTTTCATGCCATGTTATGTAAATGGACAATCCCTTCATACTACCTGGGAAGTGGCAGTGGCATGTCTGTCTTTTTAAAGTTAGAGCAAGATGAAGGCTAAATACTTGCCCCAACTTGAGAACAGTCTAGTTTATATTAATTCTGTAGCAAGATTCTGATATAGTGATGGGAAATAATATGTCTAAGTTGGCTGCAGGCTAGTTTAGTATAATAATTGAAGATGTCTGGTGCCTTGTGTTCTGCTTATGTTGTAATTTCCCCTATGGCATGGAGGCAAGCTGTAAAATGATGTGGTGCTTAGGTGCACATGAGTCTAGGTAGGACATTATTAGAAACTTGATGATGTATGTTCTGTGATAGGTTATAGGTGGGATTCAGATAGAGACTGGGCTAGTTGTATCGAGGCAGTGACATATCTTGAGAAGTTCCATGTATAATTACTATGTCCAATTGGCTCAATTTTGGAAAGTTCTATTTATATTCATGTTCAACTTTTATTCTACCTATTTTTATTTTTACTGATATGATACAGCTGACCAATTGTGTTCTTCTGAGCTATTTCCACATGGTCCTATGTGGTTTTTCAGTCTTCATACTTCCTCCAATCTAACCTTCTAGAAAGATCAACCACATGTTTAATTTCTCTCTGCTAATGATAAAGATTAAATAAAAATAGAGATTATACATCCCAATAATACTAGTTTTATCAATGAAGAAGCTGCAGAAATAACTTAGCAGAAAAAAACTTAAAGTCTAGAGCTAAATAACTTTTACTTATCAGCAAAATAAGAATGTACAAGGAATACCTAAATTTGGCTGGATTAGAACACAATGGAAAAAACCAGCAAAAGCAGCAAGGTTTAAATTTCATTTCATACTTTCACAGGTCTTTATGACTTTAAATTTATGTCCTCTTCTGAAATATGCTACATTCGATGAAATGGTTGTTTCTTTTTTAACTTTTAGTTTATACTTATTACAAGAACTATATTTTCTAAAAATATTAGCTTTGGAAAAAGGAAATTGAGATGGAGAATGGATAGTAGAGGTAAGGGAAAAAGAATGGAATGCATCTGACCTAACTTTCCAATATACCCATATGAATATATTACAGTGAATTTTTGTCATTATGCCACAAGATACTAATAAAAAGAATGTAGATAAATGGAAATATCAGTAGGAAACAGGGGAGGAATGAGGCAGAGGGCAAGGGTAAGTACTGGCCACTGAATTGGAGCAAACTGTACTCTATGCATTTATAATTCTGTCAAAATAAATCCTAATGTTATGTATAAGTAGGAACCTATTAAAAACCTAAAAAGAAAAAAAAAGCATTGTAAAATTGTATTGTTTCCGTAAGTTGTTAAAGTAGTTTTGGTGTTAGAATTTGAATTTGCTCACTAACACTGTCACAGTGAATTAACTCCCAATAACCTCAGTAACCATTTCATAATTAAACTCGGCAAATGAAAAATTTCTAGTAATTCTCTTATCAATGATATTTCTAGGTTAATGTCTAAGGTAGCCTTTCTCCTCTGTTGGATGTTGAAATATTTTTTTTTCTTTTTAAATCAAATTTATTACAGAAGCAAGTGAAATCTTCATCTTCTGGGGTTGCAAACTATGGCCCTGGGCTTCATCAGCTGCTTACAAAATAACTTCCACATATGTAACATCTTATTTAATAAACATCATTTCAAGTTGATCATCTCCACTTTGAAACCATTCCTCTTCCTTTTTCCTCAACCCTATTTAATGGTGTGATACACACATTGTCCCATGAAAGAAACCCTGGAGGCATCCTCAGTGCTTTCCTCTTCTCTACGTTCCCACAGTCTTCAGTTCTAAACACTCATCTCTTCATTCAAGTCCACTTAAATACTAGATAATCACTGGGTACACAGTATCAATGCTCAAGGTGATAGATAGACTGGTCCTGCTCTTGTGGGTAAAATAGGTTAGTGAGGAGGACCAACAATGATCAGATCATTTAAGTAAAGTGGCAACTGGATTACAAAGAGGAGTTGCTGTACACTAGAGGCTTAACTAAACTGGTCATTACCTTTGGGGAATGATTTCTTGAGGAGCTTTGGTTAAATTGACAGCAGAAGGATGAGAATTGATACATGAAAGGGTGAGTCAGGGAGAAAAAAAAATTTAGTTTATGGAAAAGAATGGGAAAAGATTTGAGTGGTGAGGAATGACAAGGCAAAGATGAAGGAATGGAAGGTCAGTGTGAACCTGGCTGAGAAAGAAGGCACAGAATAGATGAGATGAGAGGGGGTAGAAAACCAGAATGTAGGCTCTTGTGGTTATCCAAGAAGTTTTATCTTGTTAGGAACAATGGAAAAGAATGTAAGCTTTAAGCTTCAGTGTAACATGATTCAACTGCAATTTAAAAACCACAATCTGCTTGCACTGTCAAAAGTGTATTAAAATCAGCATGCGTATATGTAGCCAAATCAGTTACAAGTTTATCACTGACATGGGATTGAAGATGACATTATATTGTACCCTGCTGCTAGTGATGGGGGTTGTCCAGAGCAGGTCAATTTAAAAATAATTTAGTAGGCTCAATCTTCAGAAACTGCTGTTCAATCAGTCTTTCTTTCCTCTCACTGATACTGAATTAACAAGGTATCTTTTACCATAACTCCCCCTAATTCATTTCTTTTCACCAAAAGTCCTTCATATTTTTTCCGTTTTGAAAAACATCTGATGGATCAATATATTCACCTTAATTATTAATGAGATTAATTAATGAGATTGTGAAGCAGTGGTTCACATGCAATGAGAAGGGAGCAGGGAGAAGGACTCTGTGTGGGGCTAAGGGAAAGGGTTTGAGGATACGTATAGATACATCCTCAAAAATTTACATATATATATATATATATATATATATATATATATATATATATATATTAGAAGTCCCATTGACTCCTTGTGACAGCATTTAGAATGAGTGGGTGGGGGTTGATGTTAATTTCACATGGATTTATTTATTATATTATTTTTAATATACAATATAGCTCTTGTGTCAACATTCTAAAACCTTATAGATTGTGACATGTTCTAGCTGCTTCTAGTCACTTAAGTCTCCCCCTTCTATATTCAGAATTATCTGCAAACTTAACCACTACTACCATTTTCTGACCCCATCAGGTATATTACAGAAGTTCCCATATGAGAAACGTTTATAGCATGCTTTGGCAGGTGCTGTTCTAAATGCAGGTGTACACCAGCCATTTAGTCAAAGTCCTCAAATTCATGGGGCTTAAATCCTAGCATTGCAGTATTTTGCTTCCTGGTCTCAAACAAGATTTGTGCTGTTATTAGAATCCACTTAATTATTAATATTCTTTCTAAAAGTTCCTTTGAAATTCTAAATATAAGACAAATTCAGAATGTTTAATAAGCTTAGCAACAGCAGAATAAAATAAAATAAAGCTCTACTATGTCACTACTTCTCTGCAAACTGCTGCCATCATTGTGACCTCTACTAATGCAATAATTTTCACCTTTTATATACTTTGTACTTTTTTCTGTTTAATATGCATTTTCATGCATGTTGTCTAAGGTTTTCTCCACCATAACTTTCTGAGGCTCTCTCTTCCTTTCCCTTTCTGAACCTCTCTTCCCCTTTCAGATACTCAATTCCCCAGTTCAGCTATGTTGAACTCTTCCTAGTGACTGGCTTCCATCCTCAGAGGCAGAATATTTAATAACGTCTCTACCCAGGCTCACAAGCTTCCCATCCCACAACCCATCTGTTCTCCATTTTTTGGATATGAGATAAACCTTCTCCTCCTGGAATGACTGGCTTTAAGAGCTTCTCTTCTGAGTGACAAAAATGAAAGGATTTAGAGAGAAAAAAACTTCAATCATGCCAACTGGTAGGTTACCATGAGTGTTCTCATATAATAACATTTGTTCATATGTTTGTGTCTACACATATGCTCCTGTATTTGCTAAAACTGGATTGCTTGTTTGTCACTGTGCATGTTTTGCTGTGTGCTTCTGTATAATGTCAGCCTTGTGGCAATTGATCCAGATTATTCTCAACATGACTCCTCTATCAATTCTTGCATACCATGGAAATTGCCCTCTACAGAAGCACTGGCTGATTCACTGGAGCTCTACCACCCTGGGATCACTTTGGTTACTGTCACTGGAGCCCTCTTTCAACAAAACCAGGGGAGCTGACTCACCTACCTCTGCCCAGCATCTGAGAAGTCATTCCTCAAGGACTGGATGCCACAGACTGCAAACTAAATGTGACTGAGTTCTCACAAGCCAGGGCCAAGAAATTTGACAGCCACTCTAGTCCCTGGGAAAAGCCTCCACAATCAGGTGGTGTCGCTGGACCTAGGATAGAGGGTTTTCATATCCCCGAGGATAGAGCTCTGTTTTCTAGTCAGATAGTTCTGGTTCCCAGTCACTTGCTATCTGTGCAACCTCTAGTGAGTATTCTCTCCTAAACAGGCCCCATAAGTCTAGTCAGGAATAGTGGAATAGTGGCCTCACACCAACACCTTAAATCCCAATGTGTCACTCAATGAACAATTACATTTGGCAGAGAGGCAGCACAGGCAAAAACAGAGCACTGTAGGAAAACCCAGAAGCTCCTCAAAGTCAACTCAGAAACATGCATAAGTGGCAGAGATATGATTCTAACTTGTTTCTATACCTTGAACTATATATATATATCAAGGTTTATAACTGTAAGAATTATATTACATGATTTCCGTGAGCATTTAGTGACTCTAACTCTCTATCTGTTGTTAATTTAAAGAAACACAAAAATAATATATATATTTATATAAAGAGAATAAGTTTAATGTACAGATTAAAAACATGACTTCTGATCCACTTAATTTGTTCTACGATTTTGATCTACTTCATGTGTCATTTTATGTTCTACTTTTGGTTTTCTCACATGGAAAATGATAAAATATTATGTCAACTTGTAGGATTTATGTAATGATATAATAATGTAATTCTTACAAAGTTCTCAGAAACTATTAGGCACTTATTGATAAACAAACACTGGCAATTTTTATAATTTTTAACAACCTTATCTTTGAAGTTAACACTTGGAAGTCAGAGACAGTTTATGGTTACTTTAATATTAGACCTATTTTCTGTAATTTGATAGTTGATAAAACATTTCGTAACCTCTCTGCAACTCATGCTTCTCTGTAAAACACCCAGGAGTCATAAAAATGACAATATACATTTCACATAATTTTTCTAACAAGTGAAAGAATACATGTGGCTAGAGTAGAAGTGTGTTTGAAAACAGATCCATACTCTTATTGAAATGAGCATCATTCTCATTACTTAATTGAAATAGAATTTATTGGTGTTCAAAACCAGATTAAATATCAGAAGGACCAATAGCAGTTACCTTTTAAGTTCACTAGATTGCTCATGTAAAGGACCCTCATTTATTTGTTCAAGAAATGTATTTACTTTGACCACTAGATGTCAGTAATGCTCATAAGTCAAACTGAAGCTCCTAAATTGAGTCTACATTTGTTGAATTTCTGCTTAGACAATATAATAATTAGATGTTAAATAAAATAATAATAATAATAATAAATAGATAATAAATTAAAGCTAAATTAACAAAATCGTTTTTGTCTTTTGAGGAATATGGATATTTACTCATCAAATCAACTATAGTTTTTAAACAAATAATGTGAAATTTTCTGTGAGGTATCAGGCTAACTGCAAACTTTGAAGGTATTTTAGGCATACCTTTGCTTGAATATCTCCAAGGTTAAAACAATCTTATCCTGAAAAAGCATTTATTTATTTTGCAATACAGTAATATAAAGCAGGAAAGAGGAAGTACTGGGGATTACAATGGATTAAACTATGTTATATACTTTTATGAATCTGTCAAAGCGAACACCTCTACTTTGAATAACTATGATGAACAAACAAATATAAAAGACATAGGTAACTTTTCCTGATAATTTAGATATTATTTATAAAGTTTGATAATATCACCATACATTATTATGTTCATTTGTTTAAATTACAACATTCATCAAAGCTTTAGAAAGTACAATGTTTCCTTCAATATCTGTGAATATTCTAATAGGAAAGGATACCCTTAACATGTCAATTGTTTCTTCATGCCACTTTGGACCTTGTATAATTAATTCTATAAAACTCTGTGAGAAATCTAGGAGTATAAGCAGGTAATATGTGTGGTGATTACAAGGTTTGTTTCGTTTTTCCCATGTCAACCTCAGTGCAAACATACTAGATTTCATTTCAAAGTGTATTAGTGTAAATGATTTTTTAAATCAACATCATTTTAGTTAACACTTGGATTATCTAAAATAATGCAAAACTATTCTAACAACTCAGAAAAAAAGGGACACAGTATCTAGTATTAGAGATAAAAATCCTGAAATAAAGAGAAAAAAGTAATTGAAAAGGGAATATATAAAAACTCTGGCCTTCAAGTCTGTTTTCCTTCAGCTCTTCATGTATTTGGGCCAGTGTGCTGACTGTGACCTCCTTTGTCTCTCCAGGTATACTCTGTACTCTGCTGAGGACTAAGGACTATGTATTTCAGTGACAGTTTCCTTTGATTGATGGCATCAGGTTGGGTTCAGAAAAGGGAACATGCCAACAGGAGGGCAGTGGGAGACTGTGGTTAAGATATTTGTTCTGGTTCTGCCTGCTCCCTCACTGCCAGTGTCCTTAGTGTCCCCATGGGCCTCACAATCAATCTCAATTCCTGACATTTAGGTTTTTCCATAATGTTCTCTTGGGCTCTAGATTCTGGGAACCCCTGCCCCTCTTCCATCGAGGAGCTGTAAATATCCTACAATTACTGTCCCTAATGTCCCTTGTAGTTTCCCTAAAATGCTCACATACTTGGGCAAGTTTAAAGGCCTCAACTTGAATTTGTCAACTTTTTTTTTTCCCTGGAGACTTGATTAATACTGACAAATAATAATTAGATGTTAAATAAAATAAATAATAATAATAATATTAACATTTCCTGTAGATTCCTATATTTAAACTTAATTAATCAATCAATTAATTAAATTTTGGTGCTAATTAAAGTGATGCTTAGCCATTGAGCCATATCTCTAGTCCCTTTTTATTTTTTATTATGAGACAGGGTCTCACTAATTTGGTTTGGCCTCACTAAGTTTCTGAGGCTGGCTTTGAACTTGGGATACTCCTGCCTCAGTTTCACAAGCCACTAGGATTACAGGCACGTGCCACCATGCTTGGCTCAAAGTTTCTTTTAGTGATTCATTGGTGTTGGCCACAAATACCAGGCTTAACCATAGCATTCTTTTTATTATTATTTATATATGATAGCAGAATGCATTACAATTCTTCTTACACATATAGAGCACAATTTTTCATATCTCTGGTAGTATACAAAGTATTTCCACACCAATTTGTGTCTTCATACATGTACTGTGGATAATAATGATCATCATGTTCCACCATCATTTCTAACCCCCTGCCCCCTCCTTTCCCCTCCCACCCCTCTGCCCCATCTAGAGTTTGTCTATTCCTCCAATGCTCCCTATCAAATTGAATGATCATTTTTACTGTTCATGTTAATTTTTTGTTAGGAACTTTATAGCATAACTATAGAAAAACATCTTTCAACCACTTGAACTATTTAGACCCTGGTTTTTTGCATTTCTAGGTGATCTCTTTTAATGTTGACCGTAATGGTTCTGATTGAATAATGCCACCAGCTGGAATAGGGGGAGATGTGCTGTGGGGCAGGGTGGGATTAACATCCTCATCCATACACAGAGAGTCAATCAGGACATAGATTGAAAGTACATGGTGGCATTGCAGAGTAATGATCTCAAAGACTTTGCAGTAGCATGGCATCCCTGGGTTCAATCCTTGGTACATTAAAAAAAAAAAAAAGAAAGAAAAGGCTAATGCAGTCACTTCTGTGCAAATGCCTGACAGGTTATGTGGAAACTGCTGTGGTGTTGGAATGACCACTCTGAGTCCTGGTGCCAGGGTCATGGGATGGTAATGTCTTTTGTTCTCTCTGCCACCTTGAGCATTAAAGATAGAAGGCAGTGTTTGCTTTTGGACAACAGATGGGTGAGATAAAACATACAGCCCTAACATATAGCTTGAGCCCAAAGTTCAACCATGAAACTTTGGTAAACCAGAATCCTGACTACATCTTAGGTCTGATCGAAGAATCACATTCCACCATCCACACCATATTAGCACATCAACATCCTTATGGTGGCCTAATCTTGTGTGATTTCATGAAAGAAAACTATACTATTCAGAGGAAATCTCATCTGTTCACCAAACCACTCTCTTGAAACCAAGTCCCAGCCATGAGGCCCCAGGACAGCCCAATAGGTATAAATCACAGTGCTTCTTAGGGAAAATGGGTAACTCCATAAGCTGGTGGTTATAGGAAGAAGATATTAACAGAGTTCTCTGCAGAGGAGAATTGGACTTCTGTGTTTGATTCAGGGTCAGGGCATACAACCCAGAGAGCCTTGTTGTTATCATGCACCAGATGTGGACTTCTAAAATTTTGAGGAAGCTACTCCAAAGCACAAAACGTTTTCCTGATAAGGAAACCCAGATCAGGGACTCTGCTTAGCCTGGTCTAAGCATTTTCTTTCTTTTCCCCCTGGTAAACTAGGAATTAAATTCAATGCTTTGCTTATTCTAGACAAATTCTCTATCCTCTGTTATATCCTCAGGTGTAAATTTGGTATTGCAGTTTGATTATGAAACACTTCAGAGCCAGAATTACTATGTGCTTCAATCCACACTGTATGTACTATTATGTTTAAGCTTTTCCCATTTCCATGAATACATTTAACTGGAAAATTGCCTTACACATGCTACAGACTTCTTAATATCACTGAAAGAAGAAACCCTTTTATTTAGCATGTTTGTTTGTGTTACAAATAGTGATCAGGATACTTACCACTCAGTACTGTGGACCACAGTGAGAAAGACAAGATCAAGTTCAGTCACTGTTTATTAGTGATCTATTGCTCCCACACAGAAATTCTGGAGTCTCGCTATTCATTATCAACACCAACTCTAGGCTACTTTCTGTTTCCCATTTTTCTAGATATCTCCACCTGAGGCCCATGGTGTGACCTCACATAGTTACAGAGAATATTTTTTCCTCAAATCTTCTATAAGAGTTAAGAATTTCTTGACAAAAGAATTTATCTGAATGATCTTCCTTCTCTTGTATGTGAAAATTATATTAAAAATGAGTGTGATATTATCTATTTTATGTACATTAGCGCTTGTGTTTCTTTGGACCTCAGCCTTTTTACTCATAAGATAATGAGGATGGATAAGGTTAAATGTATTTCCATCTTTAAAAATTGATGTTCCTTTTAAAATTTTAGAAATTTGAAGTGGAGGTAGTAAATCAATGACAACACATGGAAAACAAAACAAAACAACAACAACAAAAAAAAAACAAACCTCAAACCAAATTATAACCCATGCACAGAGACGGAAATTTCACAAGGGCTATGGGGTGCAGGAATTGTATTAGCTGGGGTCCAATTTAATGCCAAGAGTTGCCCAAGTCCACAGGAAATGAATAGAGTTCCTCTTCTATCTTCTTGGTTATACCTGCCCTTATTCCTAATAATCTTTCCTGGTATGTTTTTGGGTATTTTACATATTGTCATGCAGTCATAGAAAATGTTTCCAAAGTACAGGACATGAAGGACACTTCTGAGTTTTAAGCGAGAGTTCTATAGTCAGTCACAAATTTCAGTTCAGCGCTCCTTTGTCTTATTTTAAAGCAAAGACACCATCCTCACATCTAGAGTATGGAAAAAGACTGAATATTGGAAATCAGAGTAAGAATAAGACAGAACATTAAAATAAAAATAAATAAAAGACTTTAGATATGAAGATAAAATTTGGTATCTCTGTAAAGGGTAGAAAATTGGAGCATTAGTTTTCATCCAGATATTGCCATTATCCCATGGACTGAACCTTATTTCTTCATCTAAAATATTATTAGATCTGTTCTCCTCTAGGATCCAAGTTTACCGCATGAGAAAATATTTGGAGAGATGGAGAGAGTCCTACTTCAAGGCTACTGACACCTCCAGCATCTTCTCTATTAGTCTTTTTTTTACTTTTGTCCAGATATTGGAAGGAGATGAGGAGAACAGGCAGCAAAAGGAGTTTTGCTGTCAATACTAAACCACTTCCAATCAGAATGAAAGATGTAAAAGCGGGTGGTATAAAATATTTTAAATAGAACTAGATTATTATAACTTGAATTGCATATAGATATGTTTACCCAAATTCTATATAGAATTATTCTTTTTGTACAAATATCTTTACAACATGCTCTCGGATCTGCTTGGTCCTCACACCATAAATGACAGGGTTAAGGGCAGGTGGGATGACCACATATAGATTAGCCAAAAGAATATGGATATACTGGGGAATGTTATGGCCAAAGCGATGAGTCATAAAAGAAAAAAAGGCTGGTGTGTAAAAGCACAGCATGACACACACATGGGAACCACAAGTATTGAGAGCCTTCAGTCGTGCGTCTTGAGAGGGAAGATGGAAGACAGCTCGAAGGATAAGCAGATAGGAAGAGGCAATTAGGATCACATCCACAATAATATTAGAAATCACCATAAGCCCATAGATTATGTTGACCTTGATGGGGGCACAGGCCAGTCGGGCAAGACCCATGTGCTCACAGTATGTATGAGGCATAATGTGATTCCCACAGAAGGGCAGTCGCAAAATGAGAAATACAAATGGGGTTACAAGAATTAAATTTCTTCCAATGACAACAGAGGCTAGAAGGCTGATGGTTTTATTGGTGAGAATCGCCATGTACTGGAGAGGATTGCAGATGGCAACAAAGCGGTCATAAGCCATGACCACCAGCAAAACAGTCTCCATGCCAGTGAACATGTGGATGAAGAACATCTGAGCAAGGCAACCCCCAAAACTGATCTCTTGGAGACTGAACCAGAAGATGCCCAGCATTTTGGGGATGGTGGATGTAGACAGACCCAGATCAATCATGGACAACATGGCCAGGAAGTAGAACATAGGCTGATGAAGACTGTGCTCAGTCTTGATCACAAAGAGAATGGTGATGTTCCCCACAAGGGAGGTCAGGTACACAATGCAGAAGGGGAAAGCAATCCAGATGTGTATAGTTTCCAGTCCTGGTATTCCTAGCAAGATAAAGAAGGGAGGATGGAACTGGGTATTATTGATGGATGGCTTTATCATAGCAAGTGTCAATGAATTCCTATCAAGTAAAAGCATCCTTGCTTTCATTAGAATCTTCTCTTTTCAAGGTCCTGGAGGGACAGGAAAACATCAATCAGTGTGCTGGATGGAATGATATGTGTTAATTTACAGATGTGTTAATTTACACACATCTGGGATTTGTTCCTTTCAAAGGTAATTGAACGTCACTCAACATGGATATTGTTCTGAGATCTATCCCAGGTAATATTGTCCATGGTTTTATTTTTTCCTAATTCATGAGTTCTTTGAGGAAATATTTTACAATGTAGTGTATGTTCATGTTTTATGGCATTCCCTTCCATCCATTACCTTGAGGAAATCACCATATCCAATGTTTCTTGAATTGTCTAGAATTAAAAAGTCCAATCAGTAGAGTAGAGAAAGGGACCAGGGGAAAGAATGAGCCATGAAGATAAAGGGGTGGTACTGGGGAATAAAATGGACTAAATTATACAGTTATATTGGGTACACATACAAATATGTAACAAAGAATCCCAATGTTACTAAAATTATAATGTACCAGTATAAGGAAAAAAAGAAAAATTTTAAAAATTCTACAACAGGTGAAAAATAAAATAAAAGTCCTAAATTATAATAAGAATTGCTGCTGTATACCATTATCAGTGTTTTGATTTGATATAAATTTAAGGATTTGCCTCAAGTATCTAATGTAATCACATGACAAAAGGAAGATCAATCACATGTCTGTCTTAGAATTTTCTTCATTTAAACTGTGCTTCCCTGACTAGTCTGTTTATTGTATGAGAGCATTGCTTTTTTGCTTTTTTAAATTTTTCCTCATCTTATTGATTGCTTAGTTTCCAATTCCATATCCCTGGTCTCATTTTTTTATACAGGAACCTATCAGACATCTTTATAACATATAACATCAATGTATAATATCTAACATTATGATATGTCCTAAAATCATGCCTTCTTTTAGACATAAACAGATCAAATATCTAACAAGTTTTGTTGATACTAAAATTAAATCATTGTTAAGGAATCTTCCTTGGTCCCTTAAATATAGCAAAGAAAAGTATTTTTTTTTTATTCTTTGTAGCCCCAGGACACTGTGTAAATCTGAAGCATCTAACAAACCTAATTCCATCATTCTTTGCCTACTGCATAGTTGCTACTCAGGTTAAAGAACAAGGAAATATTAATTTTAATATATCTAACATTGAAATAAAAGAATTTGGCTTCTAGTTTACATTAGTACATGTGTGTGTGTTTTTTTTTGTGTGTGTGTATGAGAGAGAGATACAGAGAGACACACACACAAACACGCACACACACACACACACACAGAGAGAGAGAGAGAGAGAGAGAGAGAGAGAGAGAGAGAGAGATTGAGGTGGGTGAGTGGGGGAATATATTATATAGTGCACATTGCATACAACAGTTGTCCTGTAACTTTACCAGGTAGTTACCCCATAGTAGAAATGTCTAGGCTAGGGAGTTAATAATCCCCTCTTCTATATGAGAAGGAAAGGAGTGTTTTTTAACCCCAGAGAAACTGGAGACTATTGCACATGTTTGAGGTAGGGCACAATATTTTCCAGTGTTGAGGGGAAGATGCCAGGGGAGAAATCAGAGAGAAGCTGCTTGTGCAACTTGGAATAGTCTGAGGAAATATCTAGGGTGATAGGTCATGGAATTTCAGTCCAGAGTTAGTCCCATCTATAGGGTGGAGATTTTCAGTATGACCCTTCACTAGAAGAGGAAGAAGTTTCCGAGGAGTGGCATAGGAGACCAATGTTTCATCTCACATCCGGACACTTACCCTGTGGCAGTTTAGACCAGGGTGCTTGCCTCCTTCCTGATGCAGCTGTGAGCCACAAACAATGGCAGACAATGTGATCCAGAAGATTATTTCTGGAAGGCAAAGTGACACATTCATCCTGATTTAGGTGAGTACAAAGATCCCAGCCCTACAGTCCATTTCAAAATCCAGATTTATAATAGTTGAAGATCTTACCCTTCTAACTGTCCACCAATGCTAAGATCACTGAGCCCGTGGTGTCTTTTTCTCTGCTGACAAGTCTATTTCTCTGACTCTAGTATGCTATTAAGAATATTGATACTTTGAACCCATTCAAACTTAAAATGGCTTAAATCTTGCTGTACCATTTGCTTTCTGGAAACCTTTAGGCAAATTCCTTTCACTTTCCAGATTCGTTTCTGTTCCCATAACATTGGAAACAATAAATCTAAGTAACGTTGTTCATTTTTTAATGGCTGATAAGATCAATGTAAATCAAGGAACTAGCTCACAGAGTATTCCAAAATAGTATTCATATTATCAATGCCTGCCAATATTGTATTTTCTTTTAGCCCCAATGTTAACACAGTAAATCACATGGTAGCAAAAATAACAAGCTTCTTGTTAAAAGGCCATCATTCATAATTAAGTCATCTTTGACTCTCAGATGGTATGTATGAATGAGGTGGGAATGATGATTGTCACAGATGAGACCAAAGAGAGAGTGTGGTTGGGCCAGGCATTTATACTTATCTTTAAATCTCTATTAATACTAACATAACCCAACTTTGCTCACTTTGAGGGGAACTGTGTTCTTTCTTTAATCTCCCAAACTCCTGGGACCAAGGCAGTTGAGGAGAGTGGGTAATAATCTCTACTTAAGCACTTTTTCTTTTTTTGGTACTGGGGATTGAATCCAGGGGTGCTTAAACACTGAGCCACATCCCCAGATCATTTTATATTTTATTTTGAGACAGGTTCTTGATAAGTTGCTTAGAGCTTCACTAAGTTGCTGTGGATGGCTTTTAACTCATGATCCTCCTGCCTCAGCCTCCTGAACTATTGGGATTACAGGTGTATAGTGCATGGTTTATTTCTGCACTTTCAAGACGGAGTCATGAAATAGGTTAGGGAGGCAGGCTCAGTTTGCCTGCTGTAGCAGTGGTATCGATTTACACAGATAAAGGCTTGGAATTGGTTTCATAAAGTTGATAAAACATGAAGAACACAGTGCAGACCAAATATTTGTCATTCTATTTGGAAATTGACATTAATTACCATTTCACCCCAACTCAAATATATGACAGTATCCTATAGGGGTATCTTTCTGTCTTATATAAACCAGAGTGAGTTTAGCTGCTGGCCTTTCCTCTTATAATATGTAAATTTGCTAGTCTGAGCAATTTTCATTATTTTTGACAGTTGGTGTCAATATGATTATATTTGTGGTATTTGGTCTACAGCAAGTGTGCTGGGTACCTGAGTATTTGTGTGTGTGTTGGCCAGTGGGTGGTGTATAATAGAAAGAAGGAGAGGGAAAGAGATAGAAATGGAGATAAAGGGCAAAGAGACCAAAAATAAAAGAAATTCTGCATATGTGCATTACTCATTGGTATGCAACAGTCGTCAGCTGTGGACACTGTACATGCTCTAATGCATTTGTCTGTGAAAATAATGGCAATTGGGATAACTGTTTGGTAAAATGGAGGCTCCTGTCCTTTTCTTTATTTTGTCCTCTCCTTCTCCTCTCTGTAGCATCTCTCCTGCCCTGTTCAAGCATTCTTACCTCTCACATTTCTTTTCTCAGCTCTCACTTGGAGCACATTTGCAACATGACCCAGGTTCTTAAAGATGGTGCTTGGGAGCCTCTTCAAGCCTCTGGGCCCCCAGCCTACCTGGTCACAGAAAGAAAAACTTTATAGTGAATCTAAGCATGTCTCAGAATCCCTGAGCTTAGTCTTCAGACTCCTCTGGGTATAAACATGGACAAGGGTCATTAAGTCTCTCTAACTCTTTGTCCCCACACTACTGCATCTGTGGAGAAACACTGTACCAGATATAACCCCTAAGTGCAGGGCAGGAGATGTGCATGGAATGAGAGGAATGGAAATATTCTCAATGGGGGAGTCTGTTTGGGAGATGATGTTGAGTCAACCTCTCTCAGGAGCCCTGAAAATATTAAATTCATACTATAATGTCTTCAAAGTGTGACATCTTAGGAAACTGCCCTTGGCAACTCTTCTGTTTTGTTTAATGAAAATTTATAAATTCAGATTTAGTTTGGCTACTGTCACAATTGAGGATTCAAAGGATGAAGAAGGAGTAGAACCCTGAAACAGACCCTGTAGACTCTGTGGCAGCACAGAGACCCTGTAGGGACATCTCTGTTTATTGGCAGAGGGCATGCCTTCAGATTATGGCTTCAGCTTCTTTCAAGCCAGTGAGTCTCTTTCCCAGATTATAACTATGGTGAACATAAAGTCTCTGGGAAAATGTATGTTTAGCTCTTTTGGTTGATGGTGGAAAAATATCTACATTTTCCTAAGAAAACCATGATATTTTCTTTTCAAGCCAGAGCATAGAAGTGTGTCCTGAGGGTCTCCCTTCCTAGACGTGGTGAAGTGGACCTGATGGTGCCACCAGGGCAGACCACAGATTCTGATTTTCCTAACAATAGGTGAAAGGGACTGATGGACAATGGAATTATTCAGCTGTTTTTTTTTTCTTGTAAGTTTAGTCTTTTTTGAGTTGTTACCACAGAGAAGGCAATATCTGGGGTCCAGAAGAGATTCTGGTTTAATCTGTATTCTCTTGTTCATTTCCTTCATTTTAATTAATGAGAAGATTATGTTCTATTTTCCTGCCCTCCCCTCATTGAGTCCATCTTCCCTAATGTGTCCCCATTTGTTTTCCCCTATTGAGCCTAACTCTATTCAGTCTATGCTTAAAATTTCTTCCTATGACCTCTACTTTGTCCGTGGTATATTACAGACCTTTTAGGATACAAACAAGCACTGTTGTTGCCAAAGTCCTTTTCTCAGTACTCAATTAGCCTTTTAAACTTTATTTGTACTTCATAACTCCATAATGCATATCCTTTTATTTGGTGATTGAAAGTCCTACATACAACATAACTACTACTTGTTTCCACTTCCTTTCAAATGTTCCTCAATAACCAATGTTAGTCTTCCATATCAGCCAAATGGATATGATCTCTGGATCTCTTGTATTTTCGTATCAGTGTAAAACATTATCATAACATGGACATTTGTAATTGAATGTAGCATTTTCTATCTTTCCCATTCTTTTAATGGACTGTTATTACAGTGCTGTTTAACTTGCCTTATCTAGCATAGTACCTTAAATGTTAGAAGAGCTCAGGCATTATTGAATTACATTATTCTTGGAATATGAAAATTCCAGATCTGAGGGTCATAACACCATATATTTGTATATATCGTGTCCTATGCCAAAAATTATTCCACTATGACTTACAGAATCAAATTTTCATAAACAGCAGTATTATTTTTGCCTTAAACCATTTTGATGTTCTATTGATTTTACTTGTGAGACAGAAAGCCGGGTATTCCCTGAGGACACTGCTTCTCTGAAAACTTTTTAGGGATTGGATGTTTTTCCATTATAACTCTTCACACTGAGAAGCCTAGAGGAAGAATTGTCCTCTTTTATTCTCATTGATACCACTGGAATCATATCCACTCCTCATTTCTAAAAATCAAATCTACTTTGATACTCATGACATAATACAGTCAATACTCCTGCTGCCTTGAAGATTTTGAAGTCCAATGCACTGCTGCTTTGTTGAATATTTTACCAATATAACTCTTGTTAGTTTTATTTTAAACTATGATGAAAATTTTGTGTTTGTTATGACTTCTGATATACATGAGTAAAATTTATATTATATTCCTAGAATTACATTATAAGTCAGCACAATATCACATTTTTACTAAATATTGACAAATTACATTCTGGTTAATTTAACTCTTGCTGTACCCCATCTTGTAGGCAGCTATGAAGGCTTACTATGGTTTACACAAGAATGATAACTGTTTACATCACCATCTCCATCTTACTTGTGTCCTGTATAGGAAACCTTCATATCTCCTTGGTCGGGTACCATCAGGGAGGATTATGTAATGTGATCAATGAACCAAACTTTTACCTCATGGTGTTTGCATTTTGCATTCTGTTACATCATTTAACTTTAGTGACATAAAAAACAAAAACAAAAACAAAAACAAACAAAACAAAAAAACTTCTGTAAAGTTAGTTGCTTAAAAAGAGTAATTCTTTTTTTCCAGACATATTTACTTCTTTTGTTTTTTAAGAAACTATTTTTATTTTTATTGGTGTATCATAATTATACATAATAGTGGGATCCATTGTGACATATTCATAATACACATAATATAATTTAATCAATTTTATTTTCGAGAACATTCCTTTCCCTTTGTATTCTTTCTCCTGATACCCTTCATCTCCTTCCATTTTCATGAGACCTCCTTTCTTTTTTTCAGTCTTCCACGTATGAGAAAAAATGTACGACCCTTTTGGTTCAAGATTCTTAAGGTTGGATGAGAAATTATTTCAGTCCAGGCTCTCTCACTCTATCTCTTCCAGCATTTGCTATAAGTCAAATCATAGTCTGGCTGGATGGTGGAAGACAGTTTCATTGTAATTTCCCCAGAGATTAGAGAGCTGAATGCTGGGCTCTTCCTCATTGCCCTTTACAGGTCAGCAAGTCAACTAGGACTCACTCATGACAATCTTGGGGTTTGAAGTGCTACAGCAAGAAACTCCAATTCACAAGCTCTTTTAAAGCCTTTGTTTATTTGCATCACATTTACTGATTTCAAAAGAAGTTATATTCCTGCCCAAACTCAGGGGGTAGGGAAATAAGCTCATCTCTTGATGGGAAAATATTAAACATCATGTTGAAAGGGCAGTGATGCAGGGGCAAGTCACTATCCCATGGATCTAAATTGGTTTCTCATTTGGCTCTGCCCCATCTATAAAAACACTATGCATTCTTGGGTGTTCTGCAGTGCTGTCTGTCCTAAATCATGTCTGCATGTGGTTGTGTTTGTTCTGTAATAAACTGTTCCACAAGTTTGCCTGTTCTTGTACACATATCCCACAACTCTGGTTAGTGAAGCTATTGGATGGATTTGGGACTGTAATAGTATAAACCCTAAAATGTTCTTTACAATGGTCTGTCTCTTATCTTTGGAATCTATGTTATAATTTGTAAATGAAAACAAGTGGGCAAATAAACTCTCAGAAATATTTATTATATTAAATACATAGTTCAAGAGGATTTAAAAAATATTGATTGATCCACATTATTTACCTGGTTTATATTAAATTTATACTTTGAGTCGAAATGTCCAAAACATCATTTGTTGGATTTATGATGTTTCATAGTGCTATTGAAAAATATATTCGAAAAATAAACTGCCAACGTGAATTTCCATACCTTGAAGAAGATATTTTCTTGGGCATAGCAATTTAGGTTGGCAGTTCATTTTTCCAGTATAGTTTTGGAAATATTATTTTCCCATTTTCTTGACTTCATAGTTTTTTTAAAAAGATATTTGCTGTTAGTTTTCTTATTGCTCATTGAAGATATTCCCCCTACCCCCTTTGACTGTTTTGAAATTTTTCTCTTTATTTCTATTTCCCAATGGTTTTACTTTGACCCTCTTAGGTGAGTTTTTTTTTTTTTTTAATAAATCATGTTTTAAATTTTTGGCTTGATTTCTTTAATAAATTTTATAATCTTCTTTAAAAATATCGATTCTAACCTATATTTTAACTCTTTTATGACTCAAGTATATGTATATATTACTTGATTATTTTCTAAACCTATATTGTTTTTCATATTTTCTACCAACTTATTTCTCTAGGAATTATTATAGGTGTTATTTTGATAACTCTCAGTTCATTATCTCTTCAACTAGGTATGATATGCTATTAGCTCATCTATTGAATATGTATTTTAAATTAATTCAATTTCAAAAAATAAAATTCCTAACTTGTTATTATTACTTTCCAGTTGATGGCTGAAAAATTTCATCTTACAATCCAATTTGTTGTGTATAATGATATTAGTTCTTTTATAATCCCACTGATTTTCTTTTGAAAATTTTAATGTTGTCTTTTTATTTGATTTATGGTTGGTAATTATTGTCCTTGATAATTATAAAATCTTTTGGACACAGTATTTTTAACAATTACCTCAATATTAACTCTTCTCACTGAAATTGGATGATTCTCATTAATAATATTTTAAAAAATATTTGTTTTATGTTAAGTTAATAAAAATCGCTATGATTGTCATAGAAGTGAGTGAAATGCTGTTAATAGTGACTTCCAAAGTCCAATTTGATCTTTTCGATTCTTGAGCAATATTCTACTTACATTATTCACTCCTTTAAAATGCTCTTTATTGTAAATTAACATTATCTTTTCTGTTGCCATTTTTGAAAGCCATGAACTTATTATTTATTTACTTTGTCCATTTTATATATCTTATTATATTAAATTTTCCATACTGCAAAATTTTTAAGATTCTTTACAATTTGTTTTCTGTTACCCTCCACTTTCCCGCATTTTTTTGAAGTTCATGAATAGTTTTCTTTTTTCTTATACATTTTGATGTTCAAAGTCATCCAGTTAAAAACCAATACACAAATAAATAAATATTCATTCTTGCTCTCTCTGTAATGTGTGATAAAACTCCCCCATATCTCATACCTGGTACCTCCTCTGTATGTGAATTATCACTACCCAAATTCCAGTTCTCTTGTCAGTGAGTAAAATTTACATTATATTCCTAGAATTACATTGTAAGTCAGCATGGTATCAAAGTTTTACTAAATATTCACAAATTACACCCTTGTTAATTTAACTCTTAACTGGACCTCCAATTTAATATCTGTATGAAGGAAATTTTGTTACTACCTAAAAGAGGTCGATAGCCAGATAGTTCTAATAGTAAGTTCTTCCCTCAATGAATTCAAGTTCTCCTCCTTGAAACTTACACTTACATGGCATATTCTGTGTTAGGATTCAATAGAGAATATGCACTCACACACAAACACACACGTCTTCAATAACTGTGGTCAATATTTCATATATATGTATTTATATATATAATATGTTTATACAATTGAAGGTTGATTTGACAAAAGAAATTTCTTTATTAATTTTTATCATAAATTTCATTCTTTTAGGTCTCAGGCTTCCATAACCTAAATAAGTTACTCTCATTCAATCTTTTGTAGCAAAGAAACTCTTCACCCGCTCCTGGATCTGCTTGGTTCTGATCCCATAAATGACTGGGTTGAGGGCAGGGGGGATGACTACATAGAGATTAGCCAGGAGGATATGGATATACTGGGGGATGTTTTGACCAAAACGATGAGTGAGGAAGGAGAAAAGAGCTGGGCCAAAGAAGGCTAAGATGGCACAGATATGGGAACTACAGGTGTTGAGAGCCTTCAGGCGCATACCTTGGGAAGGGAGGTGGAAAACAGTGCATAAAATTTTAGCATAGGAGATGATGATTAGAAGCATATCCAGGAACAAGATAGAAATATTCCCTAGACCATAATAGACATTGGCACGGATGCTGGCACAAGCCAGACATGCCACTCCCATGTGCTCACAGTAGGTATGAGGGATGATGCTATGCCCACAGTAAGGCAGCCTCAGGAGAAGAAAAACGACAGGTGCAATCGTGCACAAGCTTCGCAGAACCACGGCCACAGCAATCACCCCAATGATTTTGTTGGTGAGGATTGTGGTGTACCTGAGAGGGTTACAAATAGCCACATAATGATCTTAACCCATAGCCAGAAGTACAATGCTCTCCATGACTGGGAAAAAGTGCACAAAAAACACTTGAGCAACACAGCACCCAAAACACAGCTCCTGAAGATTGAACCAGAAGATGCCCAGCATCATGGGGATGGTAGTGGTAGAGAGACTCAGGTTGATCACTGACAGCATGGCCAGAAAGTAGAACATGGGTTGGTGGAGTCTAGGATCAGTCCAGATCACAAACAGAAGGACAAAGTTTCCCACAAGAGCAGTCAGATACAGGACACAAAAAGGAAAACCAAGCCAGACCTGTGCAGCCTCCAATCCTGGAATTCCCAAGAGCAGGAATGAGGAAGGGTGGGACTCAGAGGCATTGGGAGAAGACATTCTCCTGCAGGCTGAGGGCAGTCATGGCTTTAAAGATTGCTGCCAGTTCCCATTGGGCAGTGCCTGCAGATTTCATTGAACTCTACAAAATTCAAAACAATAAAAGACCACAAACAGAGGATTGATAATGGGAATATATTTCTCTAAAAGGCTTTGATTATTTTCCTTTTCTTTGACTCTCCATAAATAATCCTAGTGACACTTTTTATTTGTACTGGAAGTGGGAGAGGATGAGCAGCTGATTAGAAGCTAACACCATACCTCTTGTGAAATTATGGGTTCAGATTAGAAAATGTACTTACTTTCCTCTTATTCAAGAAAAGAACATTATAAAGGATAAGAAAACTGATGATAATGATCACTACCACAATATATCAGCTATGATTAATTTGATATATGCTATTTTTCATTGTGTCTGATGTCATTTACATGTATCATCTTGTTTAGTTCTCCCCCACGATTCCCTGACACAAAATACTACCAGTATCTGATTTTATGGAAGAGAAAGCTTTCAATAAATTTATTAAATTCCCATTTGTTTGGAAGTTAATAAGCAGAAGAGTCCAAGATTTGGAAACAGTTTGAAACTAGGCTATGTGACATTGATTTGCATCTGTCTGTGCAATACTTGCTAATGGAAGTAGTGATAGAAAAATAAGGCCTGAGGAGAGTAAAAGGATCTAAAATAGACAAAACTTCCTCACAGGAGAATAAAGTCTGTAAGATTTGCACTACTGGGTTTTGAGACTTTCTATGAAGCTGTGTTAGTGTACCTACTTCCAAAAAAAAAAAAAGTAGAAAAGAAAGTGGAACAAAACAAAACACACATTAGCACCCAAGTATTAAGTAAATATTGCTGAGTGTGGTGGCTCATGATGGTAATCCACAAAATTTAAGAGGGTGAGGCAGGAGGATCACAAGTTCAAGGCCAACCTGAACAACTTAGTGAAACCCTGTTTCAGAATCAAAAATAAGAAAGGCTGGATGTATCTCAGTGTTAGAGCAATCCTGGGTTCAATCCCCAGTACTGTTGAGAAATAGAGAGACATGGTAGGGGAGGAGGGTGAGTGGAGGAGGGCATTATATTATGCATGTTGTTGCATATATCGAGGTTACCTGATACAACATGATCAAAAGCCTCCACCCCAAATCCTACTCTTGGTCTTTCTGGCATGGCCAGCCCCTATCCTAAGACTTGGTACTTCCAATCCCCACTTAAAAAAAAGACACTCCTACTAGGTGTGATGTAGATTACAACTCAGGAGCCAAGAGCAAAAGTCAGAACTCTCTTGGGGGCAAAGCCAAATTCTTTACTATACATTTGCTCATTTAGTTACAAAGCTATCATTTTTCACTGCTGTATCTAATAATTTTACCTCATGCCTTATGTGAGGCCCTGGACTCAGTCATAAATTTAGATCTCCCAATAATCAATTTTGGGTTCAGTCTAATCTCTTTGAAGCATGAAGTGTGAAGAGACACTAGCCGCTGATCACCAGGTTGCACCCTTTTCTTTAGCAGGGTGTATGTGTAGCCATCTAACTGCAAAGACTTCAAGTTCATCACTTTAGCCTTTGCTTACTATGGTTTTCAAAAATCAATTTGTGCATTATTCACTCTATGTCCATAAAGGCAATATGTGCAGAAAGAATGAGCAAAACACAGGCTATTTATGTGTGGCACCAAGGCATGGGATAGAGTCTTGACTCCGTTCTTAGCTTTCTGACTTTAGGTAAGTTATATCATCTTCTGAATTTTGGATTCATATATAAGTACAATCCACCATATTATTGGGTGAGGTAAATGAGGTCATACATGTCTTAAATATTATAGGTGCCCAGCAAGGAAGTTTTCCCTTACTTCTTCCCAACTTATTCTTCCCTCTCTCTTCCTAGATCACAAATATGATATGTGACATTTCACTCCCTAACCCAGTATGTTCAACTCAATTTTTGTGAGTCCAAATTCCAAGTCTAAACATACACTGCAAACACTTGCCAAATTTCCTCCTCTGTCTCAGGGAGTCATGTAACAACTGTGCCTTCAGTTCGTGTATATATATGGTTGGAAAAAAATCATCAGTTACCTTCAAAGTGTTAGTAAACTTGGGTAGGGGGTTAGTAATGAAGTCTCTAGGTGCCAGAGAATCTCCTGTTCAAGTGAATAGTAATTCCCTCTTGTCATTACATCAGCTAAAGAGAACCTTTAGGGAAATCTCTGAACATTCCGACTCTGACTCAGTCAGTTGTCAGTTCTTGTTATTGCACATAATATTTATGACAAGACCCATTTTATCTTTTGCTCTCCTTTCTGAACTTCTGTTAAGTCTATGAACGACTTGGAATAATCCTTTGGGAACTGTTGGACATTTATATAATCAGTAACTGTTTTCTGTTTATTTTCACAAAAGGCATATGATATACAATTTACTATTTAAAAATTTACAATTTAGTGAATTTTTGTGTGTTTTGCAATTATCACTGCTATTTAGTTTGAGAAAGCTTTCATTACTCTAAGAGTAAATGCTATATCCACTAAGCAGTCACTACCTTTCTTCCTTCCTATCATCTTCTGAGAACCACTACTTCTGAATTCTGCTTCTGTGAATTTTCTGGTTTAGCTTGTTGTGGATGGTTTATGTAAATGGAGTCATGTAATATGTAGCCTTTTGTGTGTGTCTTCTTTCACTTCGCCTAATAGTTTCAGATTGCATACATATTACAGCATGAAGCAATATCTTTCCCTTTTAATGACTAGGTAGTATTCATTGTGTGGATATATCATATTCTATTCATACATTCATCAGTGGATGTATATTTGTGTTGTTTCCAAATTTTGGCTATAATAAATAATGTTTCTGTAAACATTTTTTGCACAAGTTTTTATTTGAATATCTGTTTCTAAATCTTTTGCGTATATACACAAAAGTGAAATTTGGGGACTTATAATTCTACTTGGCTTTCTGAGGAAACACCACATTGTTTTCCATAATGACTGCAAAATTTACATCCTCACAATGTGTGAGGGTTTCCACTTTTCATATCCTCCCTAAGATTTGTTATTTTTCAACTTTTAAAATCTGCAGCAATCCTAATGGTTTCCTAGTGCTATCTAAACCTGTTTCAGATGTGCATTTCCCTAATGACTAATGATATTGGGCATCTTTTAAAGGGCACTAGGACATTTTTATATCTTCTTTAAAGAAATTTGTATGGAAGACATTTGCTCATATTTATTGTTTATTTTAGCATTGCTAAAGTTTTTTATTTTACATTCCTGAATTGTAAGAAGTCTTTATATATTCTAGCTGTTAGATTTTATAATATATATGACCTTTCAATAATTTAGCTTATTCTATAGATTTTATTTTCACTCTTTTGTTAGCATTATCTGTTTGATCCTGATGAAATGCAACTTATTTATTTAATTACTTCATTTCTGTAGTCCTGCTTAAGAAGCCAAATCTGAAGTCACGAAGATTTATTCCTATAATTTGTCCTAATAGTTTTATTATTATATTATGTTTAGGTTTTGATCTAGTTTAACTTAATTTTTGCATATAGTGTGGGATATCCAGTTGTGTTTGTATCATTTGTTGAAGAGATTATTATTTCTTCCAGGGAATGATTATGGAAGCATTGTCATAAATATATGAGTTCATTTCTCCATTCACAATTTTATTCCATTGATTTATGTGTCTGTTTCTATACTGACACCACAATTTTTAACTTAATTTTAGTTTTCTTATTTTTTTTTGTTATACAAAACATTAGGATTAATTTTGACATAATCATAAAAGCCTAGACTATAATTTGCGCTAATTCAGTCCCCAGTACTTTTCCTTTTTCCTCCATTCCTCTTTCCCCTGTTCTCTTCCCTCTACTGATCTTCCTGCTATTTACATATATATATATATATATATATATATATATATATATATATATATATATTTTTTTTTTTTTTAATTGGTGCCTTGTGGATATACTTGATGGTGAGATTCATTGTAGTATACTTGTGTATGTACATAGAAAGTTAGGTCAGATTCATTCCACTGTTCTTCCCTTATCACATTCCTCCTACCTCCCCCTCAATTCCCTTTTTCTACTCCACTGATCTCCCTTCTATTTTGATTGGATGACCCTTTTTTATTTTCTCTTTCTTTCTTCTCTCTATCTCTTCTCTCTTCTTATTTTAGACTAGCCACTGCATGCCAGAGAAAATATTGTACATTTGATTTTTTGTGACAGGCTTATTTCACTTAGCATCAAAATCTCCAGTTACATACATTTACCAGTAAATGTCATAATTTCATTCTTCTTTATTGCTGAGTAATACTCCATTGTGTATATATACATACTGCATTCTCTTTATCCACTCATCTGTTGAAGGGCACCTTGGTTGTTCCCATAGCTTGGCTATTATGTATTGTCAGAAACATACTTTTTTGAGTGCTGCAGCTTTGAAGGATGTTTCAAAACTGTGATTCCTATAAAATTGTTTTTAGTTTTCAGATTATTTTAGCTGTTCAAGGGCTTTGCTGTTTAAAGTAAATTTTAGGAGCAGCTTTCCCATTTTTGCAAAAAGAAAAATAAAACAACTTTGATATTTGGGGAATGACTGTACATTTTATATAGAATCCCTTTGGGTAGAATTGCCATATTAACAGTATTATCTCCTGATGAATGAATACAAAATGTCTTTCCAGTGATGTTTTGTAGTTTTCAGTGTACAAGTTTTACACTTTCTTGGTTAAACTTGTTTTTAATTGTTTTACAATGTTTGATGTCATTGTACTTGGAAAAGTTTTCTTAATTTCAGTTTTGAAATTTTCATTACTAGTGCATAGAAATACAACTGATTTCTTCATGTTAATATTGTATTGCGTAACTTTCTTGAATTTTTAAATTAATTAACTTGAATATATTTTTTCATAATTTTCTTTTTTGGGGGGAGGGGAATACCAGGGATAGAACAAAGGGACTGTCAACCACTGAACCACATACTCAGCCCAATTTTGCATTTTATTAGAGACAAGGTTTCACTAAGTTGCTTAGCACCTTGCTTTTGCTGAGGCTGGCTTTGAACTCGTCGATCATCCTGTCTCAGCCTCTTGAGCTGCTGGGATTACAGGTGTGTGCCACAGAGCCTGGCTCTAATTTTCTAATTCTAAGATTATGCTACCTGCAAACAGAGACAGTTTACTCCTTTCTTTACAATTTGAATGACTCATTTATTTTTCTTGTCTAATTTGTCTGGCTAGAAATTTCAGTACAGCTGGGTGCAGTGGTCCATACCTGTAATCCTAGTGCTTGGGAGGCTGAGGCAGGAGGATTGCCAGTTTAAAGTTAGCCTCAGCAACTTAATGAGGCACTAAGCAACTTAGCAAGACCCTGTCTCAAAATAAAATATTAAAAGGGCTGGAGATATGGCTCAGTGGTTAAATGCCCCTGGGTGCAATCCCTGGTTAAAAGAAAGAAAGAAAGAAAGAAAGAAAGAAAGAAAGAAAGAAAGAAAGAAAGAAAGAAAGAAAGAAAGAAAGAATGATTCTAGTACAAGGTTAAATAGCAGTGGAGAAAGCAAGTATATTTGTATTCTTTCTGAACTTAGGGAAAAGTTTACTTTTCCCCTGGAATATTATCCATTTAGTATAACATGAGCTTTGAGTTTTTCGTAACCTTTATATGAGGAACTTTTCTTAGATTCTGATTTTAGTTGAGTATTTTTATCATGAAAAGATGTTGAATTTTGTCAAATGCTTTTTCTGCATCAACTGAGATAGTAATTTTTCCTTTATTCTATCAACATGGTTTATAGTGTTGATTGACTTTTCTATGTTGATTTCCTCTTGTAATTCTGCTTGATAATTGTGTATAATCCTAAAATATGCAGTTGGTTTGGTTTACTAAGGTTTCTTGAGGAGTTTGCATCAATATTCATAAGAAATATTGTTCATTTTGTTATTAAAAGACTATGGACATTCAAAAGTGTAACCATAAAATCCACTAAGTTTGTATCTGTATCTCTGTGTGTGTGTGTGTGTGTGTGTGTGTGTGGGTGAGAGAGAGAGAGAGAGAGAGAGAGAGAGAGAGAGAGAGAGAGAGAGAGAGAGAATGAATTTGAAGAAGACAACTAAATGAAAAGATATACTATGTGATACTATGTACATGAATTGGAAGCCTTAATATTTTTAAAATGTCCACACTTCCCCAAGTTATCTACAGAATCAATGCACACCCTTTCAAATTTTCAATGTCATTTGTCACAGAAATAAAAACAATATTAAAAAAATTTGCATGGATTGAAGAAAGATCCCAAATAACCAAAATAATCTTGAGCAAAAAACCAAACCAAAACAAACAAAACAAAACAAGACAACCCTGTAAACAAAACAAAACAAAACAAAAAGCTATGGGCAACTTACTACCTGATTTCAAAATGTGCTACAAAGTGAAATAAATAAAACAGCATGTTACCAGTATAAACAGAGACATATAGACCACGGAAATAGAATGGGGAGCCTGCAGAGAAATGTATGTGAAAGTCAATTTATCTTCAGGAAAGTTTCCAAGAACACATAGTGGAGAGAGGACAATCTAATTTATGGTGTTGGGAAAACTGAATATTCACATGCAGAAGATCAAAATTGGAGCTGTGCCTAATTTCTTTTAAAAAATTCAACTCAAAGTGATTTAAGACTTCAACAAAAGACTTGAAACTGTAAAAATCCTAAAAGAAACAGAGAAGATGTTTCTTGACATTAATTTTGCAATTTTTTTGTGTATGATCTCAAAATCTTGGCAACAAAAGCAAAAAAAAAACAAAAAAAAAAAAACAAGGAATTGCATCAAAGAAAAACTTCCGTGCAGCAAAGGAAATAATCAACAGAATGAAGATACAACCTTTGCCATGGGAGAAAGTATTTGTAAACCAAACATCGTATAAGGGGTGAAGGTACAAAATATATAACTAATTCAACTCTGTACCAAGAAATCAGACAACTTGCTTAAAAATAGACAAGGACCTGAATAGACATTTCTTAAAAGGAAAATGTAGGTTAACAATGAGTAAGTGAAAAAAAATTAACATCATTAATCATCAGGGTAATGCAGATTAAAACAAAAATGAGATAGTACCTCACACTTGGTGGAGTGGCTATTATCAAAAAGAAAAAAATATGAGTGTTAGGTAGCATGTGGGGAAAAAAACTCTTCTACACTGTTGGTTGGAATACAAATTCGTACAGCTATTATGAAAAGCAGGGGGGTCCTCAAAAATTAAAATGGAAGTACCACATATAATTAATCTAGCAACCTTATTTTAGAATAAGACAAAGATCCTTGTTCGCTCATGCTCACTGCAAAGTCAAATTAGCCAAGACATGGAATCAACCTAACTTGACTGTCCATGGATGGATGAATGGGTAAAGATGGGTTCTTTATATTCAATAGAATATTATTCTATCTTAGAAAAGAAGAAAATCATTCATGACAACATAGATGAGCATGAAGAAAATCATTCCAAGTAAAATAAGTCAATCACAGAAAGGCATGCATGATCTTGTATGCATAAAAATGTCTTTTTCATAGAAGCAGAGAGTAGAACAATAGTTGCCAGAAGCTGTAGGGTGATGATGAGGAAATAATGTTCAAAGGTCATGAAGTTTCAGTTAGACAGTATAAATAAGTTCTGGAGATCTGTTTTACAGCATGGTTACTAATGTGGCATATGTGAAAATCCTTGAGAGTAGGTGTTACAGTGACAGATTAATTAGCTTGATTCAATTATTTTGCAATGTATACATACATCAAAGCATCCCTGGGACACTATTTCTATTTAACATACTCTAATTTTAAACTGATAAAAGTAAAACAAAATAAATGACTTTAATCAAAATTTTCATAGCAAACTCTTATTATCCTTTATAATGTTCGATGTTGCTATTTTTTGTCTCATTTTTTTAAAAAATCACTATCACTATTGCTAAAGCTTTTTAATATCGATAGTCTTTCAGAAAAACTCACTCTTTATTTATTGAGCTATTTTGTATTGTACTCCACTAGTTTATTCTCTGTTGTTCAATCCCATCTACTTTTGTTGTGTTTGATTTTGCCGTTTTTGTTTACTTACAATTTCACCATTTCTTCTTGCCATCTGTATGCATTTAAAGGACACTCTTTACTCTTTGTGCACTGTGCACATCATTCCGTGCACATCACACTGTTGTTTTATGGAACAAATGCTTTTTCAATATCTAATGGGTAAATGTCTGCTGTCAGTGAGATATAAGGAGAAATACCAGGCTTTATTATTATAGAAATCAGATTGCCATATCAGAAAGAGGTAAGTGGTTAATCTATGCAAAATAAATCATAAGAGAGTAAAAAAAGTCTTTGACTGGACATTGTACATTGAGTTGTGAGAGAAGGTGGCCTAGTAGATGTCACTTAGGAAATTCGAAGACTAAAATACGTACTCCAGTGAATGTAGACGCCTCTCTTTTGAATTTATCTGAATTAATTTATAACTTTATAAAGAATTAATTAAATGAACACTTAATTTCAGACACTCATAGCAACTGAGGATAAACTCTTGAAAAGCATAAATATTGTATCTTTTTCATAAAGCTAATGTTTTAGTTGGAACATGTAAAAAATATAAGAATATATAATTTCTGATAGTGAAAATGTTTTAAATAAACTAAAGCAGGCAATGTAACAGATAGACAGAGTTGGGAGGAAGATGAGTTTTGCTGAGTGCTCAGGGAAGACTGTGAGGAGACCTCTGAGTAGATACTGCATGAAGCAAGGCCCCTGAGCACCTTAGAGAAGAGTGCTCCAGGGTCACACAGAATCCCTGAACAAAGAATGCGCTTAGAGTATCTGAGGAGCAGCGTGAAGTTTCATGTGCCTACAGTGGAGAGGACAGAATGAGTCCTAGGTGATGTCTATGTAAACAACATCAAAGAACGAGTGGGCCATCTTAAGGGGTTTTGATTGAATAATTCAGAAAATATAGGGGGAAAAATGAAGGGAAAGGAACGAATAGATGACCAGAGACCAAATCAACAACAACAAAAAACATATCAAAGAACTTTTTAAGTGGAAAATTAAATATTCTATTAGAACTAGAGACAATGGGGGCATGTATAGATGGGGGTTAGGGTGTGGGAGAGAGAAAGTGAGAGAGAGAAAACCAAGGATTGGATAGGAAGATGAGGACAAATATCCAACTGTTTCCCAGGAGCTTAGTGATTTGATTTGGAAATGAGAAATCAAAAATATCCTATCCATGTTGATAGAGGAATTGAAAGCAAAAGAGCAGTAACAAACTCTTGCCTTTTTGTTTCAGTATAAGTAGAAAGAGATGGAGCACAATTCTCCAGAGTTTATTAACTGAACTCTATCAAGGTCCCCAAGGTACTCTGCTGCCCATCTCAGGGGAAGCAAGGCTACAAGAAAAACATAAATACCCTCTATTCAGCATGTTAAGTGGTGTTCCCCAAGAATACGCCGAGGGTTGTTTCTTAGCAATTTGGAGATCAAGGTAAGTTATATCAAGGTTATACTGTGAAAAATAGCAAAAGGAATGGAGAAAGCTTCAGCTAAGCTACTAGGGAGAGAAGAGGAAAGGTGGAGGTATAAAAAGAAGATGAAGAGGGAATGAAAATCCACACTCACACTTATACCTATGCGCCTACCCATACTTATATGTATGACCATGTAAAGTCTACATGTAAAACTAAAGGAAGAAACCTCATGAGGAAGGACTTGGGCCAATATATATCACATCAATTTAACTATTGTTTCTGACTCTGTAAACATATGCACACAGAGAATAAACAAGACCCAAGGACTAGATTTCTTTTCCCGGTACCTCCACATGCCCTCTCTTCTTCTTCTCTCTCTACCCCCTTCCTCTACTCTATTAGTTTCCTTTCTATTTTCATGAGAACCCTCTCCCCTATTTTTTTCTCTCTCTCTTCTTACTTTCTGCATATGAAAGAAAACATTTGACCCTTGACTTTCTAAGTCTGGCTTATTTAACTTAGCATAATGTCCAGTTCCATCCACTTCCCAGATAAAGTCATAATTTTATTCTTCTTTATGGTAGAATAAACTCCATTGTGTGTATATATAACATTTTCTTTTTCTATTTATCTGCTGACAGTCATCTAAGCTGTGTGAATATACTGCAATGAATCACATGCATAATATTTATTATTATAATGCACTAAGTGAGATAACAACAGAAGGGAGACCAGTGAAGCAGAGCAAGCAGATTTGGGAAGGGAAGACGGGAGGGAAAGGAAAGGTACTGGTGAATGAGATTGGTCAAATTATATGCATGTGTCAATATTTCAAAATAAATCCCACTCTTATGTGAAATTACAATGCACCAACAAAGTAAAGAGTCAAGGGCTGTTCCAAGAACTGTACCAGGTATAACAAAGATGATCCAAAACATGTTTTTAAAGCAATGAAAACAAATATTTAGCCCTGAGGAATAGACTGTGTGAAATAGGACCCAGGGCTAGACAATAAGCATCTAAGAAAGAGGGAGAATTTGTCTGATTGCAGGATGGCCATACAAGAAGAGTGAAGGTGAGAAAGAATGTGGCATTAGCTCTTCTCTTTATGCTATCAGCTCTAGGACATGTGGATGACTATGTGGATGTCTGGAAACCAGGGGAAATTAGTGGCTTAAGAAGGTGATGCATTCACAAAATGATGATAGACAGCTGGATAGAATCCCACATGGAACTCTAGAGTGAGTGAGTGGATAAAATAATAGGCTTGGGCCATGATATATTTGAACCTAGGACAGTTTAGAGAATATACAAATATATGTTGAAATAATAGATCAGTTATTCTACTCCTGGGTATTTCTCCTAAAGAATTAAAGTTGTCCATACTACAGTGACACATACAAACCCATGTTTATAGCAGCATACTCCATAATAGCCAAACTATGGAATCAGCCATCATTAAATGAATGGATAAAGAAGATATGATATACATGCACAATGGACATAAAATGAAATTTTTTTCATTTGTAGGAAAATGAGTGGAACTTGAGAGCATTATGTTAAACAAAATAAGTCAAGCATCATATATTTTCTCTCATGTGGAAGATAGAGAAGAAATTTGAAAAGAAAGGTGGTGGAGGATCTCAGAAAAATCCGAGGAAGATCTGTATAGTAGAGGAAAAGGAGCTGGGGGAGAGAGGAGGAGGTAGAAAGGGAAAATACGGGGGAATAAATTGGTCAAATTACATTGTTATATTGTGTGCATGTATGAATATGTAATGACAAATTCCACCATTATGTACAACTATAATACTCCATCAAAACAGAGGAAAAAATCAGTATACATTTATAGGACGGTTAAATGATCAGTTGCTTTGATAAATGTTTATAGACTTGGAAAGGATGTTGTTCCAGAGAAGATGGAAGGACCAATTTTTAAACTCTCCTGAAAATCCTCAGAGATAAGTAGGACAAGTTTTCATGGGATTTACTCATATTTTATTTTCTCAGTTTCAGCTCTAGGGAGCCCTTGAGAGTGACCAAGACACCAGTGAGTTGATTCTGGTCATCAGGCTATGAAATCTCTGGATAAGGTCATTGAGAGGCTGAAAGATTCCTTTTTATGTCCTGAAGGGACACTGTACTTTTTTGCCCACTTTGTCCCACCTCTAAACTTAACAACCTCTGTGCATTTTTCTACTGTATATCTTTCAGCATATTTTTAAAAATTTATACTACTACACAGTGGTGCTCCTTGAGGGTATGTGACCAGTTTTATTCAAATTGCTGGATCAATGCTGATACTCAGAGAGCTTCTGACATATTTAATGGAATAAATTATGAAAGATACTTCTCCTTCCCCTACCTTGTGTATTCTTAACTAATGAAAACAGAAGAATTATAATCTTATCTCTTGTAGTTTCACACTGTAAAATTGAGGACTTATCTTCTCCCTCCTTAGCACTAGTAAGCCCAAGTCCCTCCACACCACCCTGTTGTCTCTCTCTCTCTTTCTCTCTCTCTCTCATACACACACACACCCACACACACACACTCTCTCTCTCTCTCTCTCTCTCTCTCTCTCTCTCTCTCTCTCTCTCTCTCTCTCTTCCTAACAGAATTTCCAAAATTTTTAGATTATGTATCATTTTGGTTACTCTACATAATCTTCAAATGGACACTTTTAGCAAGGATTTGTTCTGTAATAGATTTAAAGTTGGATGTACTGAAATTCATATTTTTGATAGGTGTTTTGACTTCCCCTAACATTTGTGTATTCTTAAATTGAATCAAATCTTTCTGTGCAATTGTACACATCACATTCAATCACTTGCACATTATTAGGACAACTAGCTTTCCTCAGATAAGTTCACTGAAAGAACATATTCCTTTCTTGCTTCAATTTTTTAATTTACTATATGTGAAGAATTTATTACAATACAGACATCTATAATGACATAAGAGCTGTGATAGAATCTATGCAGGAAAACAACCTGTAGGTTTTTACAGAGCTGCTTCTTCCTCATGAATAGAAGGCTGAGATATACTTGGAAATGGTATAACTCAAATATTTAGTCTTCCTTCCAACAACTGGCCTTTATTTGGTCAGTTTCTTTATGAGATGTATTTCAAACACTGACCAAATGGTAGATTTTTATTTATTAAAATAACCTCTTAATTCATATTTCATCCTAATTGCAAAATACTCTTTGCCACACATTTCTTTCTCCTTGTCTTTGTCTGTTTTCTAAAACTGATGAGTACTATTTTTCAAAAACAAGTTATAATGAGAAAGGAATTATTTATTTTCTGAAACATAACATTGAAATTACCTGAAGTTCTGTCTCATTTTAATCAATTTGTATGTTTCTAAAAATCTTAAGTGAGAACTTCCATGTGAGATAAGAAATACCAAGAGAAACAGCAAGCATATTAAACAAAAATATACCTATATAACACTAGGAGGTGCACAGACCTGACACTTAATATTCCCCATTAATTCTGGTTACACTCCAGAGTGTTCAGCAGGCATCCCTCTGCCCTCTCCTCTTTAATCGGTCTTGTCATCAGATAAAGCAGCAGTAGAGTAAGGAAGATTCTATTACTTGTCCCATATAATTCTCATGAGACATAAGCAGAGACTAAGAATCATTTTATTTATAAATATGAATAAAGTAAGATTAAAATGTCATTTTACATTTTACTAGGTATCTAGACAAAGCAAGAAGTGGAGCAAGAATCACTAATGGAAAATCAGCAATTATCTCTGGCATACACAAAATGCTATTTAAGACAGAAAAAAAAATATCTATGCCTAATGACACCCAATTCCATCCTTCTTCATTCCTACTGGTGGGCATCCCAGGACTAGAAGATGTGCACATCTGGATTGAACTACCCTTTTTCTCTGTGTATCTTGTTGCACTCCTGGGAAATACTGCTGTCTTATTTGTGATCCAGACTGAGCACAGTCTTCATGAGCCCATGTACTACTTCTTGGCCATGTTGGATTCTGTTGACTTGGGCTTGTCTACAGCCACTGTCCCTAAAATGCTGGGCATCTTCTGGTTCAATCTTGGGGAAATATCTTTTGGAGGCTGCCTTTCTCAGATGTTCTTCATCCACTTTTTAACTGTCATGGAGAGCATCCTGTTGGTGGCCATGGTCTTTGACCGCTACATTGCCATTTGCAAACCTCTTCGATGCACCATGATCCTCACCACCAAAATCATCAGCATCATCGCAGGCATTGCTATCTTGCGAAGCCTGTACATGGTGGTTCCACTGTTATTTCTCCTCCTGAGGCTGCACTTCTGTGGGCACCATATCATCCCTCATACCTACTGTGAGCACATGGGTATTGCCCATCTGGCTTGTGCCAGCATCAAAGTCAACATCATGTTTGGTCTTAGCAACATCTGTCTCTTATTATTGGATGTGTTTTTTATTATTCTCTCCTATGCCAGGATTCTCTGTGCTGTCTTCTGCCTGCTTTCCTGGGAGGCTTGGTTCAAAGCTCTCAATACCTGTGGCTCCCACATTGGTGTTATCTTATCCTTTTTTACACCAGCATTTTTCTCTTTCTTGACACATCGTTTTGGCCATAATATCCCCCAGTATATTCACATTTTCTTGGCCAACCTCTACGTGGTTGTTCCACCAGCCCTCAATCCTGTAATCTATGGGGTCAGGACCAAGCAGATTCGGGAACTTGTGATGAGGATTTTTCTCAAGACAGATCACTAGCCAATTGGAGGTTGGAGGGTTTGTTTTAGAATTTGTTTCTTCTATTATTCAAAGTAGAGTTACTTTATATATAATCCAGTAGAAAGGAAGAAGAGGGAGGAGAATGTTGTAATTGACCATGTTATTTCACTGTGAATTGAAGCTTTTTCCTTTGAGAGTAATAGTGAGGATATTGGAATTTATATAAAATCTACTTTTACAAGTACTTTCATTAATATTGTTGCATCCTCAAGATATGCCTATAAATCATATACTATTTTCTACACTTTTCAATGAATATATTAGTGTTTTAGAAGCCAAGTAATTTATTCAAATTTTGTGTTTAGTAGGAAGTAGTAATTTAACTCAAGTAAGTTTCTCCAAGTTGTAATAATTTGTTTTATTCATTCCAGGGAGTCTCAGAATTTAAGACAATACAGAATGAAAGTACTAATTTCAGAGATATCATGAAAAGCTTAAGTGGCTTCCAGAATTCTTAAAATAATAATAGCTTACCCTAACACGGCATATCAATCTACTAATCTACTGTAAGTCTACAATGTAATATATATATATATATATATATATATATATATATATATATATATATATATATACACACACACACATACACACACACATATACATACATCTCAAAGAGATTTATATTGCTACTATACACACATATACCCATTAACAATATTATGTTTAATTTACCCAAGCATAGAAAGAAGCAGATATAGTAATAAAATTAGAAAAGAGATTAGAAATTAAAGGGAAAAATGGAGTCTCAGCATTTCATGAAATATTCATTTATAAATAGTTTACTTACTTAAATAATATTCACATATACTATACATATATGTATATATGACAGTATCACTATATATGCATATATCTATACACACACAAACTTTTAACATGTTCTACATTGTCAGTTTTTGATCAATAGAAATATATATAGTCACATACTTTTGTCTAAGCACTTTGGGAAAGAAGAAATAATAAGCTAGTTCTACAATAGTGGAGATAAGCAAATATTTCTGAGGATTTGGAGGGCATGTGATTATCAGTAAATTAATTCATAAAGGACTCAGAAAGGTTTGGGAGAAAGAAGAATTTAGGAAGAAACTTTGAATGTGCGCCCTTTTTTTATGGCTTGTCTGCCAGGCACCCACTGAAGACAAAATTCAACAGCAAACCACATAGACATCTTGTTAAGGAAATGATAAGACAGATACCTAAAAATATCACATTGAAATTAGTTGTCTTGCCTCTTATTTAATCAATTATTTATTTATTTATTTATTTATTTATTTATTTATTTATTTATTGTTTTAAGATATTTAATTGAAAAATAAAATCATATATATTCAATTTGGGCAATGTCATGATTTGAGATATATATGCATTGTGTACTAATTACCATAACAAAATTAACATAGCTATCAATGCCCCCTTTCTGCACTGATTCAGAACTTGTTCACCTTATGACTTGAAGTTTTAGCCCTTTGACCAATGTCTTCCCATTGCCCCTCCTCTCAGCTACTGGTAACACTGTTCTACATTTTGTTTGTATCAGTTCAACTTTTTTAAGTTCCACATATAAATTAGATCATGGAGTATTATTTAACACACTGAAATTTGGGAAGAGGATAATGTGATCTCAGCACAATATAGCCTATCTTGATTTGTAGACAAGATCTATTCTTGAATTATAGGAGGGGGATATTATAAAGGTGTAGTAACTGGGACACTATATTTTTGGTGTAAATATAGAACACCAGTCAAATCAAACTAAATAGAGTCCAGAAACAGATACAAACATATGATTTTCCCTGAATTAAGGCTTTGATAATATTGCAGCACAATGAGAAAAGATGTTATTTTCAATGAAAGATACTGAGTCAAATGGAGACCCATATGAAAAAAATGAATCTAGATGGTTACCTTATGCTATACAAAATATGTTTCCAATTATAGAATTGTGGGTATACAGTTGAAAGCAAAAACAATACAGCTTCTGGGAAAAAAAGTATCTCCGTGACCTTGGAATAAGGATAGATTCTAAAACAGAACACAAGTACATGAGCATATACATGCTACATACATGCTAACAATATTGGAAACATATAAATTAGCCAATGAATACTAAAACTAAAAACTCTCAGCAAACAAACATTTTCAAAGAAAACAGGCAAGTCAAAGGCTTGCATATGGAATATGAAGAGTACTCCTAAAAATCAGCAAATAAAGGGACCACAACCACATAGAAAAATGAGTGAAGAATATGCATGGGGATTTCTCCAAGGAGGACATCCAACTTTCTAGTGACTATATAGAGAAGCTCTACTTCCTTAGTCATAAGGGAAGTACATTTAAAACCACTGAGCAGCTTCACTATCCACTGGCCAGGATGGCTAAAATGAAAAATATTGAATGGTAAGAAAGAATGTGAAGTAACCGGAATGCTTATATGTTGATATGAGAAAGTAAATTGGTAGAATCATTTTTTAAAATTAGCAGTATTTTCAAAAGCTAATCATATACACACCCTAGGACCTCCAAATTTCTTTCCTAGGAATATATCCATTGGGAGTTTTTCACATTTTTTCCTGGTAATATGTGCATCAATTATCACAGAAACATGATATGAATCAATAATACTGCCCAAATATATATTGAATAGAATATATAAATACTAAGTACCAAAGGGAAAGAGCAAACTGTAACAACAATAAACACATTGAATGGAATGGATCAGATAGAATAAGTTTTCTTATGTATATTATATAAATGTTGTTACATAGTATATACTACCACATTTATTTAAAGTTCAAGAAGAGGAGTGATAACAAAAGGGCTTAATTGTCAAATCAGGTTCATACAAGCTAGTACAAAAGTTTTCAGTGGTTTGACAAATAAGGAAAATCATAATGTTTTCTTTTAATAATAAAATATTATTATTGTAAAAACCTTCAAACAACACAGAAGTTGAGAATAAATGAAAATTCCTCTTTTCCTGTGACCTCTGTCCAATTCTACCTCCTTCCCCAGATGTATTGTAATAAAAAATTTGGTATATATGTTCCATATATTTTTATTTTTTAAAATTTATACTATTGTGATGAAAATCTTTCATATGAGATATTATTGTACCAAGATTTTAGTGTACAAGACGTTGTCAATTATAGGCACAGTGTTATACAACTGACTTCTAGAGCTTACATTTCTTCCAAAAGTGAAACTTCACCTGGAAGAGTAATTCCCCATGTCTCTCTAACCCCAGACCCAGGTAAGCCTTATTTCCCCCCTTTGATTGTACTAAATTGACTATTCTAGATACTGCCCATAAATCCAATTGCATAGTATATGTGACTGGCTTATTTCATTTGGCACAATACCCTCAAGGTTCATTCTTCATGTCATACATTGCATAATTTCCCTCTTTTTTTGTTACTGAGGATTGAACTCAGGAGGACTTTATCACTTAGCTACATTCCTAGTCCTTTTTATTTTATTTTGAGATGGACTCTCACTAAGTTGCCCAGCCAGTTTTGAACTTGTGATCCTGCCTCAGCCTCCTAAGTAGTTGGGATTATAGGCCTTGCCACAACACCCAGCTAATTTCCCTCCCTTTGAAGACTGAATAGTATTTTATTTTGTGTGTAACCCAAATTTTCCTTATTTGTATTTCTTTTGGTGGACATTTAAGTTGTTTACATATCTTGGCTGTTGTGAATGGTGTTGCGATGAACATGGGAGTATGAATATTTCCTTGAGATCTAATTTTAAGTCTTTAGGATAAACACTCAGAAGTGGAATGACTAGACCATATGCTAGTTCTATTTTTAATTCTTAGAAGTCCATCTTCCATGCTATTTTCTAGAGGCTGTACCATATTGCATTCCCACATTCTCACCTGCACATCTTTTTTTGTTTGTTTGTTTTATTTTTTTTTTTTATTTATTTTTTTTTTTATTGTTGGTTGTTCAAAACATTACATAGTTCTTGATATACCATCTTTCACACTTTGCTTCAAGTGGGTTATGAACTCCCATTTTTACCCCATATACAGATTGCAGAATCACATCAATTACACATCCATTGATTTACATATTGCCATACTTGTGACTGTCATGTTCTGCTACCTTTCCTATCCTCTACTATCCCCCCTCCCCTCCCCTCCCCACCCCTCTTCTCTCTCTACCCCCTCTATTGACCTTCATTTCTCCCCCTTGTATTATTTTTCCCTATTCCCCTCATTTCCTCTTGTATGTTCTTTTGTATAACCCTGAGGGTCTCCTTCCATTTCCATGCAATTTCCCTTCTCTCTCCCTTTCCCTCCCACCTCTCATCTCTGTTTAATGTTAATCTTCTTCTCATGCTCTTCGTCCCTACTCTGTTCTTAGTTACTCTCCTTATATCAAAGGAGACATTTGGCATTTGCTTTTTAGGGATTGGCTAGCTTCACTTAGCATAATCTGCTCTAGTGCCATCCATTTCCCTGCAAATTCTATGATTTTGTCATTTTTTAATGCAGAGTAATACTCCATTGTGTATAAATGCCACATTTTTTTAATCCATTCGTCTATTGAAGGGCATCTGGGTTGGTTCCAAAGTCTTGCTATTGTGAATTGAGCTGCTATGAACATCGATGTAGCAGTGTCCCTGTAGCATGCTCTTTTTAGGTCTTTAGGGAATAGACCAAGAAGGGGAATAGCTGGGTCAAATGGTGGCTCCATTCCCAGCTTTCCAAGAAATCTCCATACTGCTTTCCAAATTGGCTGCACCAATTTGCAGTCCCACCAGCAATGTACAAGTGTACCCTTTTCCCCACATCCTCGCCAGCACTTGTTGTTGTTTGACTTCATAATGGCTGCCAATCTTACTGGAGTGAGATGGTATCTTAGGGTGGTTTTGATTTGCATTTCTCTGACTGCTAGAGATGGTGAGCATTTTTTCATGTACTTGTTGATTGATTGTATGTCCTCCTCTGAGAAGTGTCTGTTCAGGTCCTTGGCCCATTTGTTGATTGGGTTGTTAGTTATCTTATTGTCTAATTTTTTGAGTTCTTTGTATACTCTGGATATTAGGGCTCTGTCTGAAGTGTGAGGAGTAAAGATTTGTTCCCAGGATGTAGGCTCTCTATTTACCTCTCTTATTGTTTCTTTAGCTGAGAAAAAACTTTTTAGTTTGAGTAAGTCCCATTTGTTGATTCTAGTTATTAACTTTTGTGCTATGGGTGTCCTATTGAGGAATTTGGAGCCCGACCCCACAGTATGTAGATCGTAGCCAACTTTTTCTTCTATCAGACGGCGTGTCTCTGATTTGATATCAAGCTCCTTGATCCATTTTGAATTAACTTTTGTGCATGGCGAGAGAAAAGGATTCAGTTTCATTTTGTTGCATATGGATTTCCAGTTTTCCCAGCACCATTTGTTGAAGATGCTATCCTTCCTCCATTGCATGCTTTTAGCCCCTTTATCAAATATAAGATAGTTGTAGTTTTGTGGATTGGTTTCTGTGTCCTCTATTCTGTACCATTGGTCCACCCGCCTGTTTTGGTACCAGTACCATGCTGTTTTTGTTACTATTGCTCTGTAGTATAGTTTGAAGTCTGGTATCGCTATACCGCCTGATTCACACTTCCTGCTTAGCATTGTTTTTGCTATTCTAGGTCTTTTATTTTTCCATATGAATTTCATGATTGCTTTCTCTATTTCTACAAGAAATGCCTTTGGGATTTTGATTGGCATTGCATTAAACCTATAGAGAACTTTTGGTAATATCGCCATTTTGATGATGTTAGTTCTGCCTATCCATGAACAGGGTATATTTTTCCATCTTCTAAGATCTTCTTCTATTTCTCTCTTTAGGGTTCTGTAGTTTTCATTGTATAAGTCTTTCACCTCTTTTGTTAGGTTGATTCCCAAGTATTTTATTTTTTTTGAAGATATTGTGAATGGAGTGGTTGTCCTCATTTCCATTTCAGAGGATTTGTCGCTGATATACAGGAATGCCTTTGATTTATGCGTGTTGATTTTATATCCTGCCACTTTGCTGAATTCATTTATTAGCTCTAATAGTTTCTTTGTAGAGCCTTTTGGGTCTGCTAGGTATAGAATCATATCATCTGCAAATAGTGATAATTTAAGTTCTTCTTTTCCTATTTTTATGCCTTTAATTTCTTTCGTCTGTCTAATTGCTGTGGCCAGTGTTTCGAGAACTATGTTGAACAGAAGTGGTGAGAGAGGGCATCCCTGTCTTGTTCCAGATTTTAGAGGGAATGCCTTCAATTTTTCTCCATTCAGAATGATGCTAGCCTGAGGCTTAGCATAGATTGCTTTTACAATATTGAGGTATGTTCCTGTTATCCCTAGTTTTTCTAGAGTTTTGAACATAAAGGGATGCTGTACTTTGTCGAATGCTTTTTCCGCATCTATCGAGATGATCATATGGTTCTTATTTTTAAGTCTATTGATGTGGTGAATAACATTTATTGATTTCCGTATATTGAACCAGCCTTGCATCCCAGGGATGAATCCTACTTGATCATGGTGCACAATTTTTTTGATATGTTTTTGTATCCGATTCGCCAGAATTTTATTGAGGATTTTTGCATCTAGGTTCATTAGAGATATTGGTCTGAAGTTTTCTTTCTTTGAAGTGTCTTTGTCTGGTTTATGTATCAGGGTGATGTTGGCCTCGTAGAATGAATTTGGAAGTTCTCCCTCTTTTTCTATTTCCTGAAGTAGCTTGAAAAGTATTGGTATTAGTTCCTCTTTAAAGGTTTTGTAAAATTCAGCTGTATACCCATCCGGTCCTGGGCTTTTCTTAGTTGGTAGTCTTTTGATGGTTTCTTCTATTTCCTCAATTGATATTGGTCTGTTTACGTTGTCTATATCCTCCTGACTCAATCTGGGCAGATCATATGACTTCAGAAATTTATCGATGCCTTCACTATCTTCTAATTTATTGGAGTATAAGGATTCAAAATAATTTTTGATTATCTTCTGTATTTCTGAAGTGTCTGTTGTGATATTGCCTTTTTCATCCCGTATGCTAGTAATTTGAGTTCTCTCTCTTCTTCTCTTCGCTAGCATCGCTAAGGGTCTGTAGATTTTGTTTATTTTTTCAAAGAACCAACTTTTAGTTTTGTCAATTTTTTCAATTGTTTCTTTTGTTTCGATTTCATTAATTTCAGCTCTGATTTTAATTATTTCTTGCCTTCTACTTCTTTTGCTGTTGTTTTGCTCTTCTTTTTCTAGGATTTTGAGATGAAGCATGAGATCATTTATTTGTTGGTTTTTTCTTTTTTTAAGGAATGAACTCCAAGCAATGAATTTTCCTCTTAGAACTGCTTTCAATGTGTCCCACAGATTCTGATATGTTGTGTCTGTGTTTTCATTAATCTCTAAGAATTTTTTAATTTCCTCCTTGATGTCTTCTATAACCCATTGATCATTCAGTAACCTATTGTTCATTCTCCAAGTGATGTATGCTTTTTCCTTCCTTCTTTTATCGTTGATTTTCAGTTTCATTCCATTATGGTCAGATAGGATGCATGGTATTATCTCTACTCCTTTATATTGTCTAAGCGTTGCCCTGTGACATAATATATGATCTATTTTTGAGAAGGATCCATGTGCTGCTGAGAAAAAAGTGTAACTGCTTGATGTTGGGTGGTATATTCTATATATGTCAATTAAGTCTAGGTTATTAATTGTGTTATTGAGTTCTATAGTTTCCTTATTCAACTTTTGTTTGGAAGATCTGTCCAGTGGCGAGAGAGGTGTGTTGAAGTCTCCCATGATTATTGTATGGTGGTCTATTAGACTCTTGAACTTGAGAAGAGTTTGTTTGATGAACATAGCTGCACCATTGTTTGGGGCATATATATTTATGATTGTTATGTCTTGTTGGTGTATGGTTCCCTTAAGCAGTATGTAGTGTCCCTCTTTATCCCTTTTGATTAACTTTGCCTTGAAATCTCTTTTATTTGATATGAGTATGGACACTCCTGCTTGTTTCCGAAGTCCATATGAGTGATATGATTTTTCCCAACCTTTCACCTTCAGCCTATGTATGTCTTTTCCTATCAAATGCGTCTCCTGTAGGCAGCATATTGTTGGGTCTTGTTTTGAGATCCATTCTACTAGCCTGTGTCTCTTAATTGGTGAGTTTAAGCCATTAACATTTAGGGTTATTATTGAGATATGGGTTGTTGTTCCAGCCATATTTGTTTATTTATGTTACTAAACATGGTTTGTTTTCCTCTTTGATTATTCCCCCCCCTTTACTGTCCTACCTCCCACTGTTGGTTTTCATTGTTATTTTCCATTTCCTCTTCCTGTAATGTTTTGCTGAGGATGTTTTGAAGAGATGGTTTTCTAGCTGCATATTCTTTTAACTTTTGTTTGTCGTGGAAGGTTTTAATTTCATCTTCCATCCTGAAGCTTAATTTCGCTGGATACACAATTCTTGGTTGGAACCCATTTTCTTTCAGTGTTTGAAATATGTTATTCCAGGATCTTCTAGCTTTCAGAGTCTGTGTTGAAAGATCAGCTGTTATCCTGATTGGCTTGCCCCTAAATGTAATCTGCTTCCTTTCTCTTGTAGCTTTTAAAATTCTCTCCTTATTCTGTATGTTGGGCATCTTCATTATAATGTGTCTAGGTGTGGATCTCTTATAATTTTGCACATTCGGCGTCCTGTAGGCTTCTAGAATTTGGGATTCTGTCTCATTCTTCAAGTCTGGGAAGTTTTCTCGTAATATTTCATTGAATAGACTGCTCATTCCTTTGGTTTGGAGCTCTGTACCTTCCTGTATCCCAATGACTCTTAAGTTTGGTCTCTTAATGTTATCCCATATTTCTTGGATGTTCTGCTCATGGTTTCTTAACCGTCTTGCTGAGCTGTCTATGTTCTTTTCAAGTTGAAATACTTTGTCTTCATTGTCTGATGTTCTATCTTCTAAGTGTTCTACTCTGCTGGTAGTACTCTCAATTGAGTTTTTAAGTTGGTTTATTGCTTCCTGCATTTCTAGGATTTCTGTTTGTTTGTTTTTTATAACCTCTATCTCCCTGTATAGTTGATCCTTTGCTTCCTGGATTTGTTTGTGTAATTCCTTGTCGAAGTGATCTTTCATTGTCTGATTTTGCTGTCTAATTTCTTCCTTGATACTCCAGATCATCTGAAGCATATATATCCTGAATTCTTTATCTGACATTCCATCTGCTGCAGCTGTTACCTCTTCTAAAGTTGAGCTGACCTGCATTGCTTGTAGTCCTTTCTTTCCTTGTCTTTTCATACTGCTTGCGTTTCTTTCTTCTTGGTGAAACTGTTGTGTTTTTGAAATTTTTCCCCCCCCTATATATTTATGTTGCTCTTGTATAGTTGAAAATTCTCCCTTGCAGGTGCGGGCAGGGGCTCTGCTCTGCCCCTCCTCCAATTGGTGTGAGGTGTCTACCACGCCCACGGACCCCTGGGCCTGATCCGCTGTTCTGTCGCAGGTCTGCCTACCTTGCAGGTGGGGGCGAAGGCTCTGCCCTGCCCCTCCTACCACGCCCGGGGACCGCTAGGCCTGATCTGCAGGTTGGTCGCAGGTCTGCCCACCTTGTGGGCAAGGGTGTCAGTTCCGCTCCGCCCCCACTCCAATTGGGGTCACTTGACCACCACACAGGCGAGCCGCTGGGCCTGATCTGGGCGCGGGCTAGGGCTCTGCTCTGCCCCTACTGCAGTTGGGGTGAAGTGTGTACCACGCTGGCAGGCCGCTGGGCCTGATCCACAGGTCTGTCGCAGGTCTGCTTACCTTGCCAGCGCGGGCGGTGGCTCTGCCCTGCCCCTCTTACCACGCCTGCAGACCGCTGGGCCTGATCTGCAGGTTGGTCGCAGGTCTTCCTACCTTGCGGGCGTGGGCGGCGGCCCCTCTCCTCGCCTCTGGCTCGACGACAAAGCGAGAGAGACTCGGGTATCTGTGACTCACCCTCCCTACCAGGGGACCAACTGTTTCCGTCGCCGCTGGCACCGATGAAGTTTTCTCCTCGCCCGCTCTCCGATGACATCAGATCTCTGCCATGCTGGCATCCCCTGTTCTATGGCTGAATCCCATTTTCTTCTCTTCCAATAGGCGGAGCTGTGCCCTCTGAGCTGAGCTTCTGCCCTCTATGTGCTGACAGAAATCCCTGTACGGTGGCTCCTGGGAGTCTCTCAATCCTGTTAGTCCAGAGCCCTTTCACTTATCCGGCCCCTCCCCCTGTTCCTCCTCCCAGCCAGCCAGCCAGGTCCTGTTCACCAGAGGCGGTTCCCCAAGGATCTGATTACACTTGCAGCCCCACCGCGTGTCCTATATCCCGAACGATGAACACCCTCTCTGTCATTCAATTAAGCCCCAGTGCTGTGGTGGGGTGATCTGGGAACCAACAGTTTAATTTTTCAGGACCCCTTTGGTGGGCACGCCCCCAGAAACTGGCGGCTAAGATCTTGGGTGTCGCCGCTGGTGTTAAGGGGAGGTGGGGATCTGGAATCCCCTCTGCTTCCCTACAGACACGCCCCCGGTGGTTTCCTGGCTGCTTGTATCTGGAGGGGGTGGGAGTCACACACCTGCTAATGTGGATTCCGCTGGGAAGGAATTCTGTCGGCGGAACTCTGGTGATGTCACCACTCTGCTATGGCAGGCCCCAGGCTCCTTGCCAGAGTGTCCGAAGGGAGGGGTGGGACTGGTCTGTCTCTGGTTGGTTTCAGCTCCCGGTTTGCTATTTCATGAAGGCTTGGCGAGAGACCTCTTCCTAGAGTCCTTGCACCGCTCCTGCTGCGCTGCGCCTCAGAGGCTATCCGCCCTGACGCGGGGGCCGCGTGCAGGCAGCCGACAGTCGCCGAGTCGCGCGGGCAGCGGCTGGCGGGTCTGGACCTCTGCGCTGCGTGGCGGAGATTCACTCGTCTAGCGCAGACTGTCACCTCCAAAAATCCTTCCAATTCCCGGCCGGTCTCTCTTTAGTGGAATTTTGCTAGGAGTTTCTCAGCAGGTCATATCTAAGCGTATCCATGCGTCTCTCTGACCCCTTTGTTGAGGAGGTACTGAAAGCGCTGCCTCCCCTCTCGCCGCCATGTTGGATCCCCCCCCTGTTTGTTTGTTTTAAATAATAGATTTCTTGATAGGTTTAAGGTGATATCTCACTGTACTTTTGATATACTTTTCCCTGATGATTAGTGATATTAAGTACCTTTTTCTAAATCTGTTCACACTTTTTTCATGAAGAAATATTTATTTAAGTCTTTAACACATTTTTAAATCAGGTTGGTTTTTTTGCTGTAGAGATGTGGGAGTCTTGTATATTTTGCAGACTAATTCTTTATCAGATATATATTTTATAAATATATTCTTCTACCTCAGAGGTCACCTTTTGTTTCATAGATTGTTAAAAGTAAAAGCTTTTTAGTTTGCTGTAATCCCACTTGTGTGTTTTTTATTTTGGTGGTTTGTTCTTTCATTGTTATATTCAAAAATACCATTCCTATGAAGTTTCACCCTAAGTTTTCTTCTAGAAATTTTTAGTTTCAAAATTTACATTTAGGTTTCTGAACTATCTTTAATTTAATTTTATGGTATAAGATAAAATCTAGCTTTATTCTTTTGCACATAGATAACTAACCCAAGGCTTATGGATTTTATTTAACATGAGGCATGTTTTCAGGCATGAATGTATAGAAATTGATTGCACAAGGTTAGCTGTTTTGTTTATGGACTATCTCCATCTTATATCCCATTACTTATAATAGCAATTCTCCATCAAGCTAAGCTCTCATAAATCCATCAAATCTAAGTTTTCATGATAAGTAACCTCTCTGAACCATGAATACTATGATTATAATATTTATATTAGCTTTCTACTGGTAAGTAGAGTTAGTGAGCTCATTAGGATGATTGGTTACTAGTCTACAAGATGATTAACTGGGGTAGTTGCTATTTCTGGGTCTCCCAAGCAGAGAAAAATGGTTTCCTGACTGCTGTTGGTTCTTTGTTTCCTTGTAAGCAAACATCGTGTGGTGTTAAAAGTCAGGCTTGTGGCTATTGTGGGGGAGCAGTAGTAACTAGGGGCTAGTATGAGATGGCTTCTGAATTGCAAATAAATTTCATTTCTTGATCTGTTTGATACTGATGCTTTGTGAAAATTTATCAACCCTACACTTAATATTTTTAAAAAATTAGTTATAGATGGATATAATACCTTATTGTATTTATTTATTTTTACTCGGTGCTGATGTTGGATCCCAGTCCCTCACATGTGGTAGGCAAGTGCTGTACCACTGAGAGAAAATTATGCCCCTACACTTAACATTTCATGCATTTCCATAGGCTGGTTCCATAACTAGGCTATTGTGAATAGTGCTGCTATTAGCAGAGGAATGTATGTATCTCTTAAGTATGCTGTCTTTGATTTTTATTTTTTTTATATAGTAAAGGGTAGTCTAGCTGGATCATATGGAACCAGCCTAAGTATCTGTCAGCAGAAGAAAAAAGAAAATGTTTTATATATACATGAGGGAGATTTATTCATCAATAAAGAAGAATGAAATTATTCATTTGTTTGAAAATGTATAGAGATGGAAAGAATTATGTTATGCAAAATAAAACAAACTCAAAAAGATAAATGCATTATCTTTTCCTTCATCTGTAGAAACCAGAGAGAAAAAAGGAAAAAAAAAATGGGGGGATCTCATGAAAGTAGAAGGGAGACCATTAGGGGTAGAGGAAGGAGATGGGGGAAAGGGAAGAAGGATGAGTGAAAGGAGGTTCTGTGGTATGAAATTGACCAAATTTTGCATATGCGTGTATGAATATGCCACAATGCATTTCACCATTCTGTATAATTACATGTACTAGTAAAAATTTTAGAAAGAAATAATGAACATAAAATTTAAATGTAACATCTTAAAGTTCAAAATTTTTAGAAGACTGCATAAGAGAAAAGTCTTTGTGACTTTGGCTAACATAAAGTTTTCTTAGACAAGACGCTAAAGGCACTCTTCTAGAAAAGAAAGAAAAATTGAACTTCATTAAAAAAAATAAGAGCTAATGCTATTTAAAAGACACTGTTTAGGAAAGGAGAAGACAAGTCACATCCTGGGAGAAAATAGTTGCGAAGTACATAAATGACTGAAGACATTTTTCCAGAACATACTTTCAATTATTCTTTGTCAATTAATACTAAAATAAAATAAAAAAGAGAATTCTCATAACTCAATATGAAAACAAATAATCCAATGAAAACAAGCAAAATATTTCAATAGGCATTTCACTAGAACAAATGATATGTTAATGATCCATAAGGCAAATAAACACTTGAAACCATGTTTAGCCACCTCTAAAGTTCAGGGAAATGCAAACTAAAAACACAATGAGACAGAGTACCAAGTGTCAGTGATAACGCGGAGCAACTTATATTCCCATACAGAGCAATACCAGTCCTGTCAACAACCACCAGGAACTGATAACGAAAAAAAATTAAAAAGGAGGGGTAATATTACTTGCTGGGACAAGGGAGACTTCACACACTGTGATGAAATGGTGGTGTCCTCAGTAAGAGTGTGTGAGGAAGAGCTTGATATTGAATTTTAGCTTGTTTTGGGGGTGGCTTTCAGAAATAGATGGTTTCAAGAAAAGAAGCTAAATCTATTATTAGATATATTAATAATTTTTATACAGGAATTGGGGGAAAGGAGTAGGTCCAAAGCTTTATTTGATGACTATAATTACTTGTATGTGTTAGGAGTATTCCTTTTTTTTACAGCATTATTGCGTTTGTGTATATTCAGACATAGTTATGGAAGAGTATATAGTTTTTATTTCACTCCATTATCATAGACACGAAGTAACTGATATTGATATTTTTTGAAATTTTTAAGTGGATGTCATCACTGTCAAGGTAACAGTGCCAGGCCTGATATCAGATGACAGTTGTTTAAACTGTTTAGCCTATCTACCATGATTCTACACTTATATGGCTTAGACACAGTATATATTCTCTATGTGGGACTAATGGTACAGAATAATTAGAAAACAGAAGTTAGAAAAGAAGACATTTTTACAAGTTGGGGACCTAAGAAGAAAAACATGAAAGTCTCAAGGGATTCCTATACACATGTGCCCTTCATGCTCAATAAACCAGTGGTGAGAATTTATGAATTGTTTGTCTTTCATGTTGCTGTCCCATGGAATCCTAGAGGAGCATCTATTCCTGCTCTTGTCCAGTGAAACCCCAGAGGAGCATCTATTCCTGGTCAGGGAAAGGATTTTCAATCCCATTATGAATTTTTCTCCTTGAACCTAAGTTTGGAGCTGAAGCACATTGGAGCAGTTATTAAGTTGGCTGGAGGCTTTTTCTTGCCTGTATCTGAGGTTGGTGAGTTGGTACAGGCTTGACTGCCATTCATGTTTGATCACATAGACTGGGGAGGCATAGAGCCTATAATATTCCATCTTGTCTCTTCTGTGTTTTGTTCTTTTTCTGTCTCTCTTTCCCTTTCCTTTTATTGCTCCCCCTCCTCTTAGCTAGTGCTTCGTTTTAGCCTAATTTTATTGAACTTTATCATGGTACTAGTAATTTCAGAATTTATTTGTTTCATATCCAAAAATTGATGCTCTCAAAAATTTCCCAAATAAATACATTTTCTATCTTTAATTCATTGTCACTATGGCAAAGAAAAGCAATAACTTGACACCTCCAAATTCCAAATAGTTGTTTTAGTATCTGCAAAGCATATGCTGAATTTCTTCCATTCTGATCTGTGTGTATATAGCTTCCTGTTTACATGAATATTCAAACTTTCTTCTTTGTCTCCCATATGATGAAGCCATTTTAACATTAAATATATAACCTGTAGGGGGGAAAGGGTTTTTATGACTTCAACTTTCTTTTTCCATAGAGATGGCAACTGGCAAAACTTATTCACTTACTCTCTGACTTCCTGATCTGGGATCCTCTTTCTCTGTCCCAGATCATTAAAATGTGCTGTTGTTGTTGTTATTATAGTGCTAGGGATCAAATCCAAAGCTTTGCACATGGTAGTTAAGTGCTTCACTCTACATTCCCAACCCTTTCAACAGTATTTATTTAGCTATCCTCCTATCTATTTTGTCTGGGTTGGAGGAGGGGATCTTATCTGTATTGATTTAGATTTGGCATGTAGTTCTTACAACAAAAACATTTTTGGGCAGCATATACCTTGGATGTTGTCTCTAAATTTTCCCCAAACACAGCATATTCATGAGAAGTAAACAGTTGCTTCAAAATAGAAGAGGCACTCAAAACTGTCTAGAGGAACAATTCTAGTCTCAGAGAGAGGAAAGCCTGTAACATTCTGCAGAGTATTTGATGAAAGAATGGTACACTGCAGAATACTTGATGTAACATGCTTCTGGCTTTAACACAGCTCCTGAACTTTTGTTGTTCATTTTGTGTAGGGATAAGGATCTGCCACCTAAAGTGAAGTTCTCCTCAATAGATGAGGCTGCTTTACAGCATTTCCTCCCTCCTTCCTCTCCCAGTTTATTTCTGTGCTGTGGATAAGTCTCCTGAATTCCCCCTCCCAAGTCTAATTCTCTGATTATAGATTTCAAAAGTCCCTGGTTTATCCTTTCGTCCCTTGTACAAACATTTGTTTTAACACTTTAATATGGAGAGATAATGATATATGCTGAAAACAAGTTGACATTGTAAAAGGTAAATATCTCAGATTTTCAAAAAGGCACTGCTAGTAAACTTTTAAAACTGCCATTTCATTGATGCCATAGAGTACAGCACACAAGAATTTACATAAAGATAATCAGGTATGCATGAATGAGTCCATTCATCATATTTTACATTCCCTCTGTGATTGATTGTCATGATCACGTGTTTCAAGATCACTAACATCTTCCTAAATATCTGCCCAGTAGCCTCCCTCTACTAATGGCCCTATTGTCAGAAAAGCCTTGGCTAGAGTCACTAACCTCATATACCCATAGGGACTCACTTATGAGGATGGATTACAGTGTTCCTTCTCCTTTCTCCATCCTTAGCTGCCAGATAATTTTTTTGTGATTCTGTCCATCTTATATGAGGACTTCATCAAGTGCTAAAATTAATAATTATCTGCATATTTAATATTCATTAACAACTCTTTTTTGGGGGGAGGAACAACTGTATTCTAGATGCTGTGATAAGAGAAATATGGTGAACAAAATCACTCCTTCCCCTCCCTCTCGATTTTGCATGAAGTTTACAATTAGAAGGGAACTGAGACCTTCAACAGGTAGTCACCGTGAAGAGCTACATACTAGAATAAGGTGGTGGAGAGAGATCATTACAAGCCAATGCACTGAGTTTGGTGAAGGCTTTTCTGGGAATGAGTAGCTAAGGTGCAGCTGGAAGACTGACAGGGGCAGGGTGCTGACTCCCTTTGTCTGTTCCTCATACCTGTCTTGGCCTCCCTCCCACAGGCACGGTTCCATAGTTAGGGTTCCATCCTCCTCTTTTATCTCACAAGCCCTTGCCTCTCCTATTCTTAAAGTCATCTATTCAGTTTCATATATCTCAAGCTCTCATGTTTCCTGTAACATTCTGATTTGTTACCTAGGAAGACGTCATGTTTCCCATCATTAACACTATTTCAGATCCTTCAAAGGCCAATTTCTTATGGATATTATGAAGAACCCACTCATTCTTATCTCCTTCCTTTTTAGAAATATGAATTTGGACCAATTGCATAAGTAAAATAAGCAATAAGGAAGAAAGAGTACACTGGAAAGAGACCCTAGGGTGCTGATCATGGTGATAAATATAGTCCACAAAAATTGAATAAAGGACTAAATGCTTGAGCCTAAACAAAATCCAAGAAATAAATGCAGTTGAGAAGTGCCCTGGCAATGCTAAAGAGGTCAGAAAGCTGGGTGACTGTGACAAAGCATTTTCATTTTAAGGATTGAATTATGCATCTGTGATCCAGACTTTAAAAAAAAAAAAAATACATTGATACGGAAGTTAAAACCTGTCCTGTTTTCCTCCTGTGGCTGATGTGAGTAAAAAGTGATTAAATATGTCTAAAGCATTCTTTTAAAGTAAATAACAATTGTTTATATAGCATCATAGTTTTAATAATTCTTCTCTTTCTTCTAATAACAATGATACTGATAACAAGAATGATAATGGCCATGATTCCCATTTAGGAATAAATCTTGCTATGATAGAGAGTAGTTAGAAATGGAATGAGCTCAGATGTTGCTGTGAGGAATATAGGAAATAAACAAGGAACCTGAAGTGTTAATGCTTTATGCCTGAATCTGTGTAACAATTGTTGGCTTCATATCTAAGGTTAATTGTCATATTGGTTTTTTGAAATTGATAACCTCATAAGGCAAGGTTCTTATTTCAAAGAATGAAGACAATGTCTTCATCCATTCATGAAAACATAAAAAAAGCAGCACAAATCAAAAAGTAGCAAAAAAGTTAGATTTTGATGAAAGTTCTGTATAAGCTGATTGAGTCAGAGAGAGAGAGGCTATGTTAAGGATCAGAAATGAAGGTGATTGAGAATATGCGGAAATGCACAGAGGTGTATATCAGTCTCATATTTCTAGTTAAGTAAATGGTTTTGGGTGCTTTGGAAACCTATACTGTTACATATGTTTCTAGGTTGTAATCATTTATCAGTCAGATAGCAAAGTGTAAATCTTCTCTCAATTTATAAGTAATTTTTTTTTTAAATGGAGTTCAATATAGAAACATCTACCAGCTAGTTGGTTTCATATTATCACTAGGCTTGGTTTATTATCTAACTAAACTCAGAGTATCTAATGAATGTTTAAATAATAAGTGATTTATTAAGGATCATTTTCCTTCTTTTGCCATAAATAGTGATGAATCTTTCTTGCATTCCAAGATAAAATGAATTAACTACATATTTTTTTTGTTCTTATTCAGAATTAGCAATATCAGTGAAGCATTGAGAAGACCTGCAGAGTACCCTTCAAATGAGTGAGCCCATCAGAGGCCCTTGCCAGCATGTCACCAGCAAATAGCTCATGTATTCACCCCTCCTCTTTTCTGTTGTTGGGAATCCCAGGACTGGAAAATATGCAGCTCTGGCTTGGCTTCCCATTCAGCACAGTGTATCTGATTGCTCTCCTGGGGAATGCCACCATTCTTTTGGTGATCCAGATTGAGCACAGCCTTCATCAGCCCATGTTCTACTTATTGGCCATTTTGGCTCTGACTGATTTGGGCCTGTCCACAGCAACTATCCCCAAAGTGCTAGGCATATTCTGGTTTGGTTTCAGTGAAATTGCTTTCAGGGACTGCTTAGCTCAAATGTTCTTCATACACCTGTTCACAGGCATAGAAACGTTCATGCTTGTGGCCATGGCCTTCGATCGCTACGTTGCTATTTGCCACCCTCTCCGATACAACACAATTCTCACCAACAGAACAATTTGTTTTATTGTTGGGGTAGGAATGTTGAAAAATTTTGTTTTGGTTTTTCCACTTGTATTTCTCCTTCTAAGGCTGTCATTCTGTGGCCACCATGTCATACCCCATACCTACTGTGAGCACATGGGCATTGCCCGTCTGGCCTGTGTCAGCATCAAGGTCAACATATTATTTGGATTAATTCTTATCTCTATGATCCTTTTGGATGTTATTTTGATTGCTGTCTCCTATGTGAAGATTCTCCATGCTGTCTTTAAACTCCCATCCTGGGAGGCCAGGCGTAAAGCTCTCAATACCTGTGGTTCCCACGTGTGCGTCATCTTAGCATTCTTCATCCCAGCCTTTTTCTCCTTTCTGACCCATCGATTTGGCCACAATATTCCACGTTATATCCACATCCTCCTTGCTAACTTATATGTGATTATCCCCCCTGCTCTAAACCCCCTTATTTATGGGATAAAAACCAAGCAGATCCGAGATCGGGTGGTGATAATTTTTTGTAAGGAGGTTTGACTGTGCATACTTAATTTGGAGATAGTCCTCAAATTTTATCCCTTTGCATTCTTCTGAGAGGGGAAATATATGTGTCATCAAGCTTCAATAGAGTAAATGTTTTACAGAATTTGACACTAAACACAAAATGTTTCCTTGCTTATGTGCAGTATCAAATTGGAAATAAATTTACCTAGAAAATATTTGTTCCTAGATAAATTAGAATCTTATTATTACAAAAGTAAGTATCATCTATTTCTATAATGAATATTAAAATTACGTTTCAGGGATAAAATATTACTGTGGTTCAAGTCAGACAAACCAAGTCAAAAGTTTACTGGAGTCTTAAACTGTACTGGGTGCGTAACCAAAACTATACCCTCCATGATGTGGCTGGGACTCATTCAATAAGGTGAATGCCTAAACAGAACAAAACTTGGAGTCCTCTCTCAAGTAGAAAGGAATTCTGCCAGTTTCCAAGTATGTTTAGTCCAGCTACACATTTTGGAACTGGCAGAATAATGACAGATTGGTTTTAGAGATCCACTAGGCCCATTGTGAAAGGGCTTAGAACTCTACTGATCAGATGACCTTCAATGAACCAATATTTTGACTATGGGCTTTTTAAAAAACATTTTTAAAAAATTGTTTTTCAAAGTATGCTACTAATAACATGAGAAGTGTAAGCCCCAAACTGGGAGAATACACTTGTAACACATATCAGAAAATGGATATGTGCCATTATCATACAAAGAAATTTTATAAGTCAATACTAAAAGACTAACACTCCAATTTGAAAGACTAAAATAAAAATTTGAATAAAAATATATACAAATTGTCCATTAGTCCTTGAGAAGTTGTTCACTTGGAAAATGCAAATTGAAATCATAATGAGTTATAAGTATGCACGAATTAAAATGGCTAAACTGAAAAACTAGTTCTAGCAATTATTAGAAAAGATATAGAGCAAGTGCCAAGGGCAATACACAATTGAAGAACTTTGGAAGACAGTTAATTTTTTTTTATTCAACTAGGTATTTACATATGCAATAAAGAATAAAATAGAAACTTGCTTGTACTAAGATTCATATGGGGATATTCATAGAAACTTTGTGTGTAATAGCTCAAACTGAATATTTATTATAAAGTGAAAGATTTATTAACAGGAGAATGCTTTATCAAATTGGGTTATATCCACACAATGACATGGTATTCAGAAACAAAATGAACTATTAATTTACACACAAAAATAAATTTTATGAGTATTATAATATATAAAAGAGGCCAGAATAAATGTATTTCATTTACATAAAATTTTTAAAAAGGCAAACTAACCTCTAAGGTCAGAAAGGTCAGTGGTTGTCCATGGAAAGAGTACAAAGAGGGAGCACTACAAAGAATCACTGAGGAACTTTGTCAAAGATCAAATATTCATTATGTTGATTGTGCTTCTAATTTTGTGAGTGTATACATATGTTTAAACCTTGTCATCAAATTCTACAATTTAAATATATATAGTTTATTGTGTTATAAATACATCTTACTAAAGTTCTAGTAAAACCTCTTAGTTAAAGACATTAATAACTGGCCCAAGGAGTCACTCTACTTAGATATTGTAAGTATGACAGAAGGTGAGATATTGATCTGTTCTCCACCTGAAGTTGTTGAAAGGGATTCCACCAGAGCCTGAATGAGTATTGTTTAGTGAAACTGTTATCCACATACTGTTATTACTACAAGACGTTGAAAGTGGAGATAATACTTTTCTGAGACAAAATACCAGCCCAAGAAGAAGCACAGAATGAGGACAGAGATATCATCATAAAGATTTGGCAAAGGGAATATTTTTATAAAAATTTTATCAAAGTATGTTTCCTATAAAATATTCAAAATTGCATGTATACAGCTTAAGTTTCTACATAAAGTAAATAAAAGTTGTTGTAATTTGTCACCCCAAAACGGTATAAATACAGGAAGTTCGAAGGTACTAGAGCAATAGCTTGTCTTCTCCCTTTTGGTTACTGCTTCACCATGTGTAATCTGCCATCTGGATTCAATATCAGAGATTAGCTCTGCCTGTTTTTCTTTTTTAAGTTGAATAAATGGAAGGATAACAGTATGTATATTATGTCAGGCTTCGTTTATTTAACATTATATTTCTAAGAGTCATATGCTTTCAATTATCTTCATAGTTCTGTCTTCACCACTATATGGACATTCCAATTTATGAAAGCTTGAAATTATCTATTCATTCAACTATGAATTAATGTATGTTTCCAATTGGGGATTATAATGAATAGTGCTAACATGACGATCAACCCTATGTCTGTTGATGAATGGTTAGATGCATTTCTGTTCAGAATATAGGTAGAAATAGAATTGATGACTATAAAATATGAATTAGTTTAGCCTCAGAAGGTACAGCCAAATAACCTTTAGAAGTGGTTGTAAAATTATGTTTCTATGGCAATGGATAAGAGTGTCAATTGATCCACAACATATTCAGCATTGTGCATCTGCCTCTTTCATTTTAGCCATCCTGGTAAATGACTGCATAAACTATCCCAAATTTTTAATGAACATTTTTGTAATGATCAGTAAAGTTCAATAACTTTTCATATGTTACTCACTGTTTATTTCCTTCATGGAGTACCTACTTCAGGGGGTAAAACTCAAATAGTTAGTCTTGAGTTTTTTTTAATTTTAGTTGGTTAGTCCTATTTACATCTTGATATCAGTCTTTTAAAATATATTTTGCAAATATGATCTCTTATTTTCTGGCTTGTATTTTTCTAATCTTTTTTCTGTCTTCTGAAACACAGAGCTTACTTTTAATTAAGTCTAATTCATTTCTTTTCCCTTCTGGATTAGATTTTTAAATACTTTTTAACATCCTTGCCTAAAGCAATAACATGAAGATATTCTTTTACCTTTATCCTTTCCTCTAGAGCCTTTAGTTTTTAACTTTTCTCATTACATTTTTACGTTTTTATTCATATGTTTAATTTCACTTAAGGAGTGAGATAGGCAGTCTTACTATTTTTCCAATGGATATTTATTTAGTCTTTTATAAGGAAGGCATTCTTTTTCACTTTCTTCAAGTTCATCTTACCATATGTAAGATGAAAATATATACATATTTTATTTAAAATTTTAATTTCTTACTGCTATGGCAATGCTGTGCTTTTGGACAAAAATATTTTTGATATAAATTACCAGTGACCTGTAATTAACTTGGAGTGGAAATTAAAAATTAAAAAATGATTATAACTAGCTCACTATATCAGTCACCATACAGTATTTTTTATTCTTTTGTTTTTTGTTTTAATTAAAGTGAAATTTTTGTAATAGCCTCTCTTTTTTTACTTTTTTTTTTTAAATTTGTTCTAATTAGTTATACATGAGAGTAGAATGCACTTTGACACATCATACATAAATGGAATATTGAAGGGAAAGTGAGGAATGAGAGACTGGTAAGTGAGAAATGAAAGACAGAGACCAGGCAGAGATACACACGAGAGTTCATATGCCAGAGATGACAGATAAAGGCCATCTCTCTATAGGAGAGAGAGGCAAAACAGGCTTGAGTTCTGGGACTTTTGTGGGGAAGGCTCAGGAATCAAAGACAGGTGGGTCTTAATGCAGTGGTTAAGGGTTGGGTTGGTATGAGGGAGTGGAGAGCCTTTCTCAGAAACACCCTTGGGTGTGAAAGCGAAACTTTTTCCTTAAAATGGCAGCTGTCACTTAAGATGGCCATCCAGATGCTAAGTAAAGGCCTTATTAGTATAATTTCTCATTCTTCTGGTTGTATATGATATAGAACCACACTGGTCATGTAGTCATACATGCACATAGGGTAATAGTGTCTGATTCATTATATTATCTTTCCTACCCCCATGCCTTCTCCCCTCCCTTTACTCCCCTCTGCCTAATTCAAAGTAACTCTATTCTTCCCTAGCCCCCCTCACATGAAAAACCCAAATAACCCAATCAACAAATGGGCTAAGAAACTGAGCAGACACTTCACTTCAGAAAAATTACAATTGATGAACAAATACATGAAAAAAAATTTCCAACATCTCTAGCAATTAGAGAAATGCAAATCAAAACTACCCTCAGATTTGATGTTTCTCCAGTTAAATGTCAATTATCAAGAATATAAGCAACAATAAATGTTGGCAAGGATGTGGAGCAAAAGATACACTCATTATTTGCTGATGGAACTGAAAATTGGTGCAGCCATTATGGAACACAGATGGAGATTCCTTAGAAAACTTGAAATGGAACCACCATTTGACCCAGCTATCCACTCCTCAGTTTATACCTGTAGGACTTAAAATCCACATACTACAGTGATGCAACCACATCAGTGTTTATAGCAGCTCAAGTTACAATAGCTAACCTGTGGAACCAAACTAAATGTCCTTCAATTGATGAATGAATAAATAAAATATGTATACATCCACAATGGAATATTACTCAGCCTTAAATAAAAAGGAAATTATGGCATTTGCAGGTAAACCGATAGAGTTGGAGAATATCATGCTAAGTGAAATAAGCCAATCCCAAAGAACCAAAGGCTGATTGTTTTTTCTGAAAATATACTTATATTCTACTCTTAACATTTTTTTTGTAAGAACATTTAAAGTCTATGCTTTTAACAATTGATAGATTGTTATTCACTATAGCCAACATATTGTACAATAAAACTCTTGAATTTTTTTCTTCCTATCTAACTAAACTTTTGTAAGTGAACATGGCAGTAACATCTTATTACCTTTGCCATATTCTATTGGTTAGAAGCAAATCACTGGGTTCACTTCAAATCAAGGGAAAAGAACTAGATTTACAGGGAGTATCAGGAATAATCTAGGGTTTTTCTGTTTTAATATCAGTATAACATTTTTTTAAGTATTTTCAAATTAACAGCATCAACAAAAAATAGTAGGGCCAGGTGTAGTGGTGCACACCTATAATCCCAAAGGCTCTGAAGGTTGAGGCAGTATGATGGTGGGTTCAAAGTAAGCTTTAGCTACTTAGGCCCTAAGCAATTTAGCAAAACCCTGTCTCTAAATAAAATATAAAAAGGACTGGGGATGTTGCTCAGTGCTTATGTGCCAACACCAACAAACAAACAATAGTAGAAATTAAACCTTCCAAGGACATAATAAACTTTGTGTGAACAACAGTGATGTTCAGCTTTTATATTACATGTGGGATCATGATTGTTCACTGCAGCTCCTTATCATATTTTCTGCATTTCTCAAGCATGCAAAAAAAAAAAGAAACAACAACAACAATAACAAAAACCCCACAATACTAAGTTACCTATAAATATTTGTTTTTAAATTTTTTAAAATTAAAATACTATAAAGGAAAATATGCCTTTAGAGAAAATCCTAGGTACTAAATTTTTAACATAATTACATAATAGAAAAATTGATATACAAAACTTTATATATTATACTAAATGTATATCCTGAAGTCAATCAAGAAATGAACTAAAAGTAAAAACATAAGGCACAGGACTGCCTCTTCCGACCAGCAGTCTACTGTGGGAGCCAAGGCCCAGCCCAGACCACCCACATCAGCCTGCACAGGGACTCCGGCTCACAGTAGGCCCAGGTCCACACCTCAACCCATAGGGCAGACACCCGCTAGAACCTAGCCTTTGGTACAGGACTGCCCCTTTCTACCAGCAGAGTACCACACGAGGTCAAGCCCAGCAGCCCAGATCCACCCAAACCTGCTATGTGGGACCCAGGCTCACAGTAAGTCCAGGATCACCCCTCCACCCACAAGGCAGACAACTGCCAGAGCCCAGCCTCAGACACATGACAGCCTCTTCCTACCAAAAGCTACTGCAGGAGCCCAGGCCTGGCCCAGATCCCTTCACACTGACTTGCACAGGACCCAGATCCAGGATGGTCCAAGTTTGCCCCACCCACCTGAGAGCCTAAGCCTAACCCACTTTCATTTTGGGACAGTGCAGTAATAGCAAGAACCTTCCCCATGCAGTATCCCCTAACTTTGACAGTAGACAGGGCCTAGAAGCAGCTGCATCTCAGAGCAGGCATCCCAGAGGGAGTGTGAGGCCCACCCTCTCACCTTCATCTCTATAAGACAGTGCTTCCATCTTGGGGCACCTTAATTATTATCTTGAGTTACCTCAGTTATTGCCACCACCACCTTTAGATGCAGTAGCATACATTGAGGGACACCAGCAGGGTCTGGAAGCCCAACATCAAGGTGAGGTACAGACAATCTGCACAGGTACTACAAGAATATAGAGAAGAAACTAATATCTCAGATCCACACTGCAAAAAAGAAAGACACATAGACAACATTAAAAAACAAGGGAGAAAAGTGCTCCAAACAAACCAGAATAGTACAATAACAGAACCCACAGACAGCAAAGTTGATAAAATGTCAGAGAAGGAGTTCAGAAGGTTCATAATTAAAGTGATCTGTGAATTAAGGAATGACCTAAATGAGCAAATACAGGCAAACGTTGATCACTCCAACAAAGAGATGAGAGCAAATACAGGTAGCAAAAGTCTACTTCAAGAGAGAGAGAGAGAAAGAGAGAGAGGAGAGAGAGAGAGAGAGAGAGATGCTAAAAAAGTCAGAAATCCTTGAAATGAAGGATACAATAAACCAAATAAAAAAACTCAATAGAAAGCATAACCAACAGACTAGATAACTTGGAATAATGAATGTCAGATAATGAAGACAAAGTATACAATCTGGAAAATAAAATTGATCACACAGTGAAGATAGTAAGAAACCACGAAGAGAACATCCAAGAATTATTAGACATCATCAAAAGACCAAATATACTAAGAGTTATTGGGATAGAGCAAGACAAGAATTTCAAACCAAAGGAATGCACAATCTCTTCAGAGAGATAATATCAGAAAATTTCTCAAGCATGAAGAATGAGTTGGAAAGCCAAATACAAGAGGCCTACAGGACACCAAATGTACAAAATTACAACAGATCTACACCAAGTTGTATTACAATGAAAATGCCTAGCATACAGAATAAGGATAGACTCTTAAAAGCTGCAAGAGAAAGGAATCAGACCACATATAGGGGGAGACCAATTCATATCTCGGCAGATTTTTCAACCCAGACCCTCAAAGCCAGGAGATCCTAGAACAACATATACCAAGCGCTGAAAGAAAATGAACACCAACCAAGAATAGAGCTGGGGATTTGGCTCAGTTGGTAGAGTGCTTGCCTTTCATGCACAAGGCCCTGGGTTCAATCCCCAGCACCACAAAAAAAAAAAAAGAATTTACATCTAGAAAGCCTGCACTACAGAACATACTCAGCAAAATATTCCATGAAGAGGAAATGAAAAACAATGATAAAAATCAGCAGAGGGAGGGATTACACTAAAGGAAAATCTAATCAGAGGAGAATCAAGTCACATTAAATACCAAAAATAAACAAAAATGGCTGGGAATACAAGTCATGTTTCAATAATAACCCTGAATGTTAATGGCCTAAGCTCACCAATGAAAAGACATAGACTAGCAGATTACATAAAACAAACAAACAAAACAAATGAATGAACAAAATCAACGATATGTTGTCTCCAGGAGACTCATCTCATAGAAAGAGACATCCACAGATTGAAAGTGAAGGGTTGGGAAAAATCATACCACTCACATGGAGTGCAGAAGCAAGCAAAGGTTTCCATCCTTATATCAAATAAAGTAGACTTCAAGGTAAAGTCAATCAAAAAGAACACTACATACTGCTCAAGGGAAAATAAAATTTAGTTATTAAATAGTATTTCTCATGACTATTTGTGCATATCACTGTTTTTGCATCTAGCATGTTATTGAGATAAAGAAATATATGTCACTGAATAAAAACTTTGGTTCAGAGAACAGACAGATGAGATTTCAAATAGTAACTGACTTCTTTTTAGCAGTACAACTTTAGAACAATTATTCAACATCTTTGAAATTCACACTGAAATGGGGATAATAATATTCACTTTTAACTAACCTGTAAGAATTAGTACATATTACAAATGGATAAAATAAATATTAAGAACTTCTCCCTTCCGTTAACTGATTTCCAATTTGTAATCTGGACCACAGAAGAGAACCTGTTCAATACTGGGTTCTCTAAGAAGCAGACACTGGATAAAAATTTTACTTGAATATTTTCTGCATTAGATGACCCTGGGAAACACTGCTTGGGGAGGAAATGTGGGACAGGAACCAATAAGAATGTCAGTATACATTGTGTACATATATAGGTTAATGGCTGCAAGCACATGAGCTCAAGTGACTGCTGATTTTTTTTTGTATAATGATATGAGATATGTATCAGCATTCTCCCATCCATGAGGTGATATAACTCAAATCTGTATTCTTCAGCCTCTAAGCAGAGAGTCATGGCTAGCAATAAGACTGTATAAGAGCTGTGAGCACTGAGAGGATATGAGATTGGCATGAATAGCATGTGGTATATTTCATGACTTGTAAGATCAATTGTGTTTTGTGTTATATTAATCCTTGCCTTTCATGGCTTTTATCTTTATTTCTTTTTTTATTCGTTCTTTTTTGATATACATGACCATGACCATATAGTATATTTTGACATATCATACATATATGGAGTCATGGCTTTTAAAGTTAATGGAAAATGACAATTTCTTAAAAATAAAATAAAGCAAAACAAAATTGCTTCCAACAGGAGGATCAATGGAACAAAATACAGACCTACTGCCATAATTTCTTATGAAGCCATAATTAATGTGCCTCCTCTCTCTATCTACGACCTATTATAGATTCTCCTCTCCCATGGTTTCTGCTAGTTTAGGTTCCTTACATAATGAAGTACCCCACACCTTTATCCCTGAGGGGATAAAGAACCTGCCTTCATGTACTTTTATTAACCATTGATAATCACCAGGCATGGGGGCACCAAGAATTTTCTCACTGAAGCTCATTGATTCCTGACATTATCCTGCCAGCAACCATGCCCCCTACTATGTGGGTCAAGTATCTCTGCCAGTAGTCTCTCTTTATTTCAGAGTTTAAGCATGGTAAGAAAAAAAAGACCAATTAGCAACCATAGTTTTAGGTAACATGTCTCCTAAAAGGTGCCCCTTACTCTTGGAAATCAAGAATTATTACTAAAAAGTCCTAAATTTAGAAAAGAAACATAAACACACACGTGTGCTTGGGCACACACACACACACAGTCACATGACACTAGGTATGATAACAATAAAGGCTACTATTTCTACCCTTGTCTTCTGAATGTCATACTTTAGTGATCACTGTAGTTCATCTTTTAGGGCAGTTCCTAAATTTTATAGAATGCTATTTTGTTAAATGGGTGCTAGAAATAGAATCCAGGGCTTGTGCCTGGTGTCTATGCATTCTACCACTGAACTACACTCCCTAATGTCATTTTGTGTTTTTGTTGTTGTACTGGTGTTTGAACCCAGGGCCTGTGAATGCTAGGAAAGTGCTCTACCACTGAGATATACCCTCAAACACAGAATGTCCTTCTCGAGTTGATGCCTGAGCCAATGTTGCATTAGCTACTGTGCAAGTTAAATGGAAGAAACTGGAGTTCACTGATGATCATTAAGCTAGAAAAGACATGATTTAACTGGGACATTATATTTAATTGTACATCAAAGGCTTTTTTGCATATCTGGAAGTTGTGGGTATTGAGTAAAATAGCCTGTTAAGACTACATGGGTAGTCTTAACAGGCTATTTTACTCAATAGAAAAAAGTTCTGAGATCAACAAATAACTGTTGAAAAATAATTCAAAATTTGAAACAGTGTAAGCATTTTGAGTCATGCATGATCTTTCAAGGAAATATATAGAATTTATTCTTTATTTCCTGAGTAAATTGGACAGTACAACTTTTTGAAATATTATGTTTACTGATTGGTATTGTTTTAAATTGATATAACTGCTATTTTTACTTGTATATGATCAGAAAAATTCTTTAATCACCAGTAAGTATGTATTTGTTCATAATACCTCTAGTTACATTTGCTGAGTTATAAAAACTTTACAAAATAGCTACAAATTCCTCAATTATAAGGATATTATGAATGCCAATAGTAAAGGCAGCTTGCCCAAAGGGATTAGGCCACCTAGCCTTGCCTAAAGAAAGAAACGAAACTCTGTTTCCCTTATAAATAGAGTTTAATCATAAATTACATCCTGTATTAAATCCCGTCTCTCTGTGACTTTCTAATTCTCTTAGGATTACAGGGTAATTTTCTGTGATGTTTTAACACTTAGGGAAAACTCTGTTTTATTGCTTCTCTAACATGTATTCTAATTGTATGTGTCCTCTTTCTCTCCAGTGAAAAAACTTTCATTCACTCTTGATTCATTTCCTGCTAAGATGTTCCAGTAAACACCTTTGACCCCTTATCTTTCTTGTTTGAAATGGGGACTTGTCTCTTTCCTTCCTCCTGTAAAGACTATTATCATAGCATGTAATTTAGCAGATTTTTATTGATATGTTACCTCTCAACTATTCTGTGAGCTTATATCTGACAGGAGGAATATCTATAATTTTCTAATTGTTAGTACCTAACACAGGGCCTAAGAAATATAGACTCATTCACTTGGCCATTTAATGAATATTTGTTTTATTCATATTATATTATTTTCACCATATATATGTATTTCATATAGCTTGAAATACAAAGATATTATTAATATAATAATAATATTAATATAGATATTCACTATCTTTTAAAACAACATATTCCAGAAGTCAGTAAACAAATATGGAAAACAAACTTGCTATAAGAGTTTTATGATAATGTTGCAACCAGGAAGATGAATGATGAGTTCCTTTTTACGTGTTAATTGAGCTAATAACAATACTCATGTATGGAAAATGGAAAAAAAAAGTGTTGAACAAAGGGAGCATGAATGAATAAATGAACCCTTCAATCATTTCACCAATAAGATGGCATTCAATTGGAAATTATACACCATATACCAAATAGCTCCTCCACTGTGAATCTTGGAGTATCTAAGCTTTCAGGTAACTAAGACTTGCGTGTCCATTGTATGGACTGTGGTGATATTGGATATCTTCAGAATTGGATACACAGAGAAAAATATGTTCGCTAACATTATTTTACAAACTGAATTTTCGCTTCTAAGACTGTTTAGGCTAAACAATTTCCTGAAAAGCCATTTAATTTCTTCTTTAAAGTTTTTTTAGTTGTATATGAACAGATACCTATATTTTCTGTATCTGTTATTATGTAGTGTTGATTGAACCCAGCACCTCACATGTGCTAAACTAATGCTCTGCCACTGAGCTACAGCCTCAGATCCTTATTTCATATCTATTAGAAAGAGTTGCCAAAACAAATAAGATATTTAGGGACTCCTAATGGATAATATCTTAGATGGATGAATTAGAGGTAAGTTGTTACAATCTCATACCAATGACTTGATTAACATTGGTGACAGAAACCAACATTTTACTCTCTACTTCTCTGAGAGCAACTATATTTACCACTATATATACATACATATCACAACTGATTCAATTAAAAATGTATTAATTCAAAAAACTGCTGATGGAGGGAAAAGACAGGAAAGACATTGAGAAATGAATCCAGAATTAGCTATGAATTTCCTCAATAGAATTTCAAGAAACCCATTCTTGGAGAGACAATGGAGAATGTCAGACAGACACCTGAGTTTTCCCTTTGTTATACTTTTATTCATTATTATTCTATTTAATTTCAGTTTTCTTGAATCAAATGCCATTTTTTTGTCCCTGGAAGAACTTTATGACACTGTCTCGGATCTGTTTTGTCTTTACCCCATAAACAATGGGGTTCAGTGTCGGAGGAAGAAGGAGATAAAGATTAGCCACAATGATATGGAGAGAAGGGGGAATAGTGTGGCCCCCAAAACGATGGGTAAAGAATGTGAAGAATGCTGGCACATAGGTGATGATAATGGCAGATATATGTGCAGTGCATGTGCTGAAGGCTTTTTGCCGAGCATCCGATGATGAGAGGCTGACCACTGCCCGGAGAATCATGGTGTAAGACACAGATATGCAACAAATGTCAAACACTCCAATCAGAAGTGCAACCATCAGACCATAGATGACATTGACCTTGATGCTGGCACAGGATAGCTTTACCACAGACATGTGGTCACAGTATGTGTGAGAAATGATATTGTCCTGGCAGAAAGGCAAACGCTTGACCAAGAATGGAAATGGAATCATCAACAGTATACCTCTCATGAAGGTGGCAAGCCCAGCTTTTGCAATGATAGGGTTAGTGAGTATGGTGGCATAACGCAATGGGTAGCAAATGGCCACATAGCGGTCCAGAGCCATGAGCATGAGCACTCCAGATTCCACACCTGTGAGCCCATGGACAAAGAACATCTGGACTAAGCAAGCGTTGAAGTTAATTTTCTTGAGATCAAACCAGAAGATGCAGAGTGCATTGGGTACAGTGGTGGTGCAGGTGAGGAGGTCAATGAGGGAAAGCATGGCCAGAAAGCAATACATGGGGTGGTGTAAGGCCTCCTCATGATAAATGAGGTACACAAGACCAAGGTTACCCACAAGGGACATAATGTACATTGTGAATAGTGGAAGAGAGATCCATACATGGACTCTTTCCAGACCAGGAATACCATTAAGAATAAAAGATTGAGGGGCCACATATGAATTATTGGAATTGAACATAACTAATTCAGGAGAGGAACTTGATTTTTGCAGAAGTCTCTGTCCTGAGGAAAAGGAATTAAGAAATAGAAATTTGATTTAGATCTTTGAAAATGCAAACTCAAAGCTGTAAGAAAGTTATATTAATAAATATTGCCAAAAATTTTGAATAATAACTTTGAAATTACTTAATTTGTTGAATAATATTAAAATCCTGATATTATTCAAAAAGTTTTATAAACAGTCTGATAGTAATGTCAAGCCATACATAGAAAGTTGTAATTGCTTTTACAAAATAGAAGTAGAAACTGGGTAACAAATATAGGATAATGTTGACTGTCACGCATTTAGATTCAGGAGCAGAAATAGTATTTATATATGATTCCAACACTTGACAGAACATGTGTCCTATGATAGCAAGGGTACACAGGTAAAGAATAATAGTGAAATTTGTTTATTAAAATAATTTTATGTGGAAAACTTTAATGGAAAGATTATGGTTATTTCAATCAAATGCACTTTATTTGCATTTTAGTTCTTTCTAAATCCAGGTGTATCTTGATGACATTTACTTCATTCTTACAACCTCTGTTGTTCATCTATAATTTAAGACTAATGGTGCTTACCTTAGAGATTTCTGAAAAATAACCAGAAGTTTAGTTTATCTTAGGTTATCATTCTCATGGATTGATCATAGGAATCTTTTGAAATGCAGTTGTAGTTGTTATATGAATATGAAGTACAAGGATAATGCTATGGATATCAATTTAATTTATTTTCCCAAGAAAAAGAAAGATAAGAAATCTTCTTTTTGTGCTGGGTGTGGTGGCACATGCCTGCAATCCTAGAGACTCTGGAGGCCAAGGCAGAAACATCAGCAACTTAGCAAGACCCTAAGCAACTCAGTTGGACTCTGTTTCAAAGTAAATAATAAAAAGGGCTGGGTATGTGGCTCAGTGGTTAAGCACTCTTGAGTTCAAACCCCAGTATCAAAAAAAGAAAAGAAAGAAAAGAAATATCTTTTGTCAAATAATTTGGGATCTCCCCATGAGATAATCTATTTCTTTTCAATCTCTTTTCTAAATGCAATTTTTAAGAAACATATACTCTGGACTCTTCCTGTTTTCTGCCTATGGTGAAGATAGTTTTCAAATATCTAAATTTATGAGTAAGCCAAGTCATAATTGTTGTGACTTTCTAAGCGCATGCTGGATATTACCACTTTAAATTTCCACGAAAACGTTAAATTTACCATGTCAAAAATTAAACTCATCAATGCAAAATGTACCCATGCCAAAAACAGACTTTATCCCTGAGGCTTTTTGGATAATTGTGTCATTATTCACCACATTATCAAAACTGAACTCTGTAAACTTTATGATCTCTGATATTCATTAACCTCATCTTAGTGTTATTTCTTTATAATCCAGTGTCCCAATTGGTATTCTATTCAGGTTACCTCAACATATCTATTTTCCTGGCCTATCCTGAGACAAGATGAATTTGTATTTTTTTTTGTGGCGAGGGAATACTGAGGATTGAACCCAAGGGAGCTTTACCATTAATCTACATATCTGGTCCTTTTAAAATTTTTAATTTAGAGTCTCACTAAGTTTCCGAGGCTGACCTCAACCCTATGATCTTCTTACTTGGGCTTCTTGAAATAGCTAGAATTACAAGCTTATGTGCCAGCATGCCCAGCAACTTATATTTTAAGTTGTATTGATATGTATTAATATACATAATAGTGCAATTCATTGTGGCATATTTGTTCATGCACAGAACACAATTCGACCAGCAATATTTCTAATAGCCGTCCCTTGTTTTTATAACCAATTTCACTGAACTTTTTAAAGACCGTCCAGCTTTGTCTATCTCCTTGTTTTGCCTCTTCTGCTTTTCAAATCAGTTTGTGCTATTACATAATTTTGAGGATATTTTAAGTCATTGTTTAATAAACATCAACGTTTTTCATTACTTTAAGGATAGGGCTCAAATACCTTGGCATTTCATTCAAACCAGTAAAATTTAGATTTTATCTTTCCTATTTCATTTCTTTCCATTCTCTAGTCAAACATATCCTGGTTTAGATGCTAGGTCATATGACCAATGTACACAAACTTTCATTCTTGAACTGGGCTATACTACTTGTTGATTGCAAAATGCTACCTAGAATTGATATCTAGGTAGGTCTTGCACAATTTCTTTCATTTATTTGAAAATCTCTGTAACATGATTGGAAGGAAGGAAATAATAAAGAAATGAGTACAAATAAATGAAATAGAGACTAGAGAAACAAAACACCAATAATCTAAGACTGGTTTAATTTAAAGGAAAAACAAAATTGACAAGCATTTAGCTAGATGAGAAAGAGAACTCTAGGGTAAATAAAATCAGAAATGAAATAAGGACATTATGACTGGCACTACAGAAATACAAAGGATTTGAAGAAAATATTATGAATTACTAGCAAATTATATTCAACAGCACATTAAAATGGTCACTCACCATGATCAAGTGGTATTCATCCCAGGAATATAAAGGTAAGTTCAATGTACTAAGCTAGTCATAAATGCAATATATCATATTAACACAATGAAGGGTAAAATTCTGTAATAATTTCAATAGATGTAGAAAAAGCATTTGATAAAATTTGACATCTACTCTTCTACTTAACATAGTACTGGAGGTCATAGACAGAGCAAATAGGCATAATGGAAAAAGTAAAAGGAATCAAATTGGAAAGGAGAAGTGAAATTGGTCCTGTCTGGAGATGCATATTTCTATATATTAGAAAACACTAAACACTCCACCAAAACCCACAATCAACAAATGCAGTAAAGTTGCAGAATATAAAACCAACATACATTAATCATCAGCATATTTGCATATGTATATATGAGCAGTGAACTATCAGAAAAAGAAATGTAGAAAACAATCTTATTTACAAGCGACCAAGCAGGGTGTGTGTGTGTGTGTGTGTGTGTGTGAGTATAAACTTGACCAAGAAGGTGAAAGATCTGTACAAGAAAAAATATGAAAAATTGATGAAAGAAATCAGAGAATTTGTGTCTACAAATTAATGAAAACACAATTTTTTGGCGTGTTAAAAGAATTAATATTGTTAAGCAATCTACAAATTCAGCACAATCCCTACAAAAATAGGAATGGCATCCTTCATAGAAATAGAAAAGAATGCCCCAAATCATAGAAAACCATAAAAGATTCTAAATAGCCAAAGAAATCCTGAGCAAAAGGAACAAAGCTGGAGGCATCACACTGCATGACTTCAAAATATACTAAATATAGTAACACAAACAGCAGGTACTGACAGACAAAGACACACAAACCCATGGAATGGTGGGGGGCCCACAGAGGGCAGAAATAAATCCACATATTTAAAGCTAAATAATATTTGGAAAAGTATTGGTACCTTTGTAAAAAGGGGCCAATAACATATTGCGGGTAAACACATGTCTTTTTAATAAAGAGTGTTGGGAAAACTGGATATCCACATGCAGAAGGAAATTAGACCATTTTCTCCCACCACATGGAAAAGTTCAACCAAAAATGGATAGAGATTAAATGCTGTAGAATTAGCATGATCAGTCTTTTCTTGAAGGCAAGATCCATTACCTCATCCAGGTGGAAAGCAGGCAGTGGATGCCATCCTGCTGCATCTGCTGTTTCACATCTTGCACTGAGCAGCCATTTGACACAAAATGGATATAGCATCCATGGTCGCCTCTGGCTGCTAAAAGAGAAAGCAGGCTCCTTTGGATTATCGCCTGATTCTAGTTTCCAGAAAACTCCTTTTCACTTTCATGCTAGCTTCTCTAGTTATGATTCAGATCTGCATTCTGTATCTGAGGTGTAGTCACTAGGACACAGAATGAAATCTTATCAGCATTTCAAAAATCACTTCCCCAGTCCCCTGGGTAGGAAAGTGAAAAATAAACTGGATTCAGAAAACAAGATCTCTAGATTCTTCAATACTCTTTTTTGTTCACTGAGGTCATTGTTCTGATACATTTGTTCTGAAATGTCCAATCCATGCTTTTAGTGACACAACGTGATATTGCTGAACCTGGATGTCTTTAGTGTATGAACTCTAAATTAAATTCAATGAATTCTACTTGTTAAAGTTTTTAAAAAATCTATTGAACATCCACTGTATGTGGCAGGGAATATATACTTGGGCACTTGGCAGAAGGATTTTCTTCATCTCTACTCAGGAGTTTTTATGTTCACTGAATGCATAAATACCAAATTTGCATTCCAACTCAAATAATTATCCTTATGCCAATGGATAAAATAGCAACTGTTCCATTTGATTATCTATATTTATATATTTAACATATTTACATGATTACTATTGAGGTTAATCTGTGAATTTAATTACTTCTTATAATGAGTCTATCAATTCAATATTGTTAATGCTCCTTTATCTGACAAAGGAAGTATATTGAATAGCCTTCTTAGAGATTCAGAATTTTGTGTGTCTATACTGAATAGTGGTGGAGCAAGAACTTCCAAGTCTCTTCCAAACCAAACGAAACAGGTTTATTGTTTGAAATTCCCCTTACTTCTTCTTTGCCACCCCCACATTCTCTCCATTTTTTTTTTCATTTTGATGATAACCTGGAGACCTGTACTGAAACAATTTAGCTTTGTCCTTTCCCTGTGTTGACCTGTAAGTTGTTTTAGTGTATTGTCCAAATTTGTTACCTACTTTGAATGAGGACAGTAATGGATTAAAAAGAATTCTCAATAAATTGGGGTTGTATTGAATGAGTACAAGTTTTGTGACTGAATTCAGGAAAGGGAAAGGTGGGGAAGAGTGGGCTACTGATTTAGTGGGGAAAAATTGTACCTATTTATCTTTTCCTGGTTTAAAGTATCTTAGGATTGTTTCTAATCCTCCACATGACAGCATATATTTTTAAAAATAAATAACTTCCATTGTGTGTGTGTGTGTGTGTGTATATATATATATATATATATATATATATATATATATATATATATATATATCACAATGTATTTTCCATACATCTATTGAAAGCCACCTAGGTTGGTTCCCCAGCTTTGTTATTGTGATTGTGCTGCTATAAACAATAAAAGTCTGCTTAATATTAATATGTGTGTGTGTGTGTGTGTGTATAGAAGTGTTCTCTAACTCCATTGGAGATTTTAAGGGCATCTGACCCATACCTTTGCCCACCAAAAACATACATCCTATACAAGTACTGTTCTGAGTGTGGAATAAACATATGTTAACTTTTTTTCAGCAAAATAAATCAGCAACAACATCCTTTGTAGAGCAGTAGCTTTGTGCCTCTGATGATACAGACAGAATGAAAAAATGCTAGGCTTTGCTATATTGTGAACCTATGAACTCCTGGAAGGCAGAAATCATCCCTTACCCACAATATGGCTGCAGATAAGACGCATGAGAGGTGTTCAGGTCAGGGACAGTACATGGTGTCCGCAATATGGCTTCGTCTTATAGCATGGAGTGTAAGTGTTTAGGCCAGTGGAGATCCCACAGGAAACCAACACAATCTCTTCTGTCCTCAGAAGTCTTGAGACTTAATGTAAAACAGGCTTAAGAGCCCCCACAGAGCACAGAGTCCCTAAGGGAAAGCATGATACAAAGCTTCACATGTTCCTGGGGAACTAGTTCCTTAGCCATAGGTGGATCCCAGAGGAAAGCAGCCTAGAAGGTCACTCCCTGACACAGGTGTCCCACAATGAGGACTACAAGTTGAAAATTCTTGTCTAACACAATTAAAAATAAATTAAAAGATTGATATTTACGTAAGATTTCATGAATTTTTATTTACTATTGAAAATTCCAAAATAGTAAATGCTTATTAATTAACAAAAAAGAAAATAGTAACAATGAAGACATTTTAAAGTAACATATTTCTCTCAGAAATACCTACTCATAGATTTTTGGGTATTTGTATCCACAAATGCACTATTTTTTTCTGAAAATCATGATCATAATTCACAGGTTATTTACCACTCTTAGCTTCTCATTTAAAAATATATCATAAACGTTCATCAATAACTTTACAATGTGTCTCAAAGTTAACACAGTAGTGTATTTTATGGCTATCCACTTGCCTTAAATATTTCTCTAATTAAAAACATTGAATTCATTTTCAATATGTTACATTGTAGCTTTATGATGATCATCCACATATCATGGTTGATGCTATTAAGAAATTTGTGGAAATGAATAGGTATTAATTCAAATATATACTACTTTTAAATCACTTATATATCAAATTTCCTCTAGAAAATTTGCACTCAAACTCTGTACCCTTTGAAACAATGTCAAGTTGTTCTGTCACTTCCTTTTGTGAGGTTCTACACTAGTAGCTGGTTTTCTCTAAGCATAAATACTAGGAAATGGGAAGTCTGGTGAGCAGGCGATCCACTGATGTAGATGGGAACCTCGTGTCCACAGTTGGAATTGAGAGTTCATTGGATCTTTACAAAAAAACTAAACAGAACAAAACTTACAAAAGAGAGGTAGGTGCTAAGCTAGAGTTATCATTAGTAGAGTAAGTTCTGGTATTCAAATGCACAATAGGATGGCTATAGATAATCAGGGTCTGTACTTCTTTAAAAACTAGAAGAAAGACTTTTGAATGTTTTCACCAGAAAGAAATGATGTTTGTGGAGATGGGTTCACCATGCTTCCAACATTATATGATGTGTATATTGAAACATTATCTATAAACCTGTAACTGTATAATTTTTATGTGCCAACTTTTAAAAAGTTAAAAATAAGGAAACCTTACATTTATGTCTACATGGAGTGACCTTGAAGAAATTGTGCTATATGAAATAAACTTAACTTATAGTAACAGAAAATAGAAGAGTCAGGTGTACAAGAGAAATATAGGGAGATGTTGGTCCACAAATGCAAGTGTGCAGATATTGGACAAGCTGAGGAAGACTAATATATAGCACGATGACTGTGTTTAGCAATAATACATTTTATGTTGAAATTTGCTGAGAGTATATCATATATTCTCACAAAGATGTGTCCAAGTTTATCTTATATAAACACTTTTTTAGGTATTTTGTCATTTATTGGCATTTCTTAAACCACCAATTCTGAATTCAGTTATAGAAAATACTTTATGGTGTGTTATGGTCATTATGAGAAACAGTGCATTAGTTCCTCAAAAAAATAAAAACAGATTTGTCATATGATTGAGCAATCCCATTACCATGTATATATTCAAATTAAATGAGATTTGTCTGTTGAAGAAGCATCTGCACACTACATTTCACAAGAGCAAAGGTAAGGGATCAACCTAATTGTTCATCAAGAAATGAATGCATAAAGAAAATACAGTATATATACACACACATGGAACACTACTTAGCCAAAAAAGGAGAAGGCACCCTATCATTTTGGGCAATATAAATGAATCTGGAGTATATTATGTGAAGTGAAATAAACCAGGCAGAGAGACACAGGTACCACATGAGGTAGATTTATGCAGGTACCACATGAGGTAGATTTATGCAGAACATTATCTTACCAAAGTTGAGAACAAAATAGTGGTTACCAGACACCGGGTTGTGGGAAGGAGATGAGGTAGGTCAGTGAATGCAAGGTCACAGGTAGGAGGAATAATACCTGATCTTCTTTTGTACAAGAGTGGGGGCTATAGTTAACATTAATGTATTATATATTTCCAAATAACTGAAGGAAAGAAATACATTTTTTCAACTAAAAATACAAAAGTAATTTAGAGAGGCTTGGATAAATTTGTTCCTTTGATTTAACAGCTTTCTATTTTAATGACAGTTCTAAAAGTCAGACATTTGCCTTCTGGTGTTTCTTTTCCATATACCTTGTTCTTGTTCAATCTGTGTAATATATTTTCAGATACTACTGAAAACTATGGATGCAGGTTCTTCATGAGTAATAAGGATGATGCTATTAGAACAAAAGAGAAGGAACTATAATCTTGATTTGGCTACAAAGTGATCAACATTCGCACTCAATACTCATATTAACATTCATGTAGCTATAGTACACAAAATAATATTTATTAAGTTTAATCATTACAATCAAATTACAAACAAATCCAGAATTGAATGAAATGGTAATAATTTAAAGAAGAAACTAAAGATAAAATTCATTCACATAGAGGTTTAAATTAGTGGGAAAAGGAGGACAGGGACCATGCATATTTTTCATGTCTGTGGTATCATACAATATATATGTATATTTATATAAAATATATAATATTTTGAGAGAAAGTGTGACTGATATAGTAATTGAGTTAGTTCTCATTGTGTCTGGGCCTAGTGGTTCATGCTTTTAATTCTACTGGCTTGGGAGGCTGAGGCTGGAGGATCACAAGTTCAACACTAGCCTCAGCAATTTACTGAGGCCCTAAGCAACTTGGTGAGACCCTGTCTCAAAATAAAAAACAGAAAGGGCTGGGGAGGTGGCTCAGTGGTTAAGCACCCTTGGTGTCAATCACTGGTACAAAAAAAGAATTCTCATTGTGTATGACAGAATAGTTTGTAATCTAATTAAAGTTCAAACATAACTTAAAGAAATAATCACCAGAAAGAACAACAACAGCAACAAAATATATATATATATATATATATATATATATATATATATATATATATATATATAAATACCACAATAGTTTTAAAAGGTTATTTCTATAAAAGAAATAAATGAAGGTTTTGATCATTTTTTTACTATGGTATTGTCCATGTTATTTGATCATAATTTGTATAAACATGCACACATAACATACCAAATTTAACATATTCACTAATAAATAAAGTGTATATTCATTCTAAGTCATATACAGAAGCACAGGAGACAAGAAAAAATGTTTTACAGTTTATAGGGTCCGAGTATGATTCTCAAAAGATGTTATTTCAAATAAATGTTTTTCTGAAATATATCATGCATGCAAAAAAGAGCAAACATCGTAGGTAACAGTTTCATGAAATGCCACCAAGTTGATAAACCCTGTACCTACCATCCAGAACAAGATAATGACCCAGGAAATAAGAATTAACTCCAAGTGATTTTGGCAGGACAATGCTGAGAAAGGTAAATCAGATACAGATACTAATGAACATAAGTTGTTTATTGTGAGGAATTTAAAATCTTCAAGACATTCAAATCCACCCCAGTGATCCAACCACTCTGTCTCAGTGTATGAACATTGTCATTCAGGGGAGAGATTCCTGTCTAGTAAGACTAAATGCTGTGAACATGGAAATCTTCTACATTAAAGAGGCTTTGAATTTCACACAGGGGATTTTACCTACATGAACAGAGACTTAGCCGTTCAAAAGAGGAAGAAGACTTTGAGTTGCAGATACGTGTTCCCTGTGGACACATACTAGGTTTCCTTTGGAGAGTTTACTGTTGGGTTGGTGATCTCAACCTGGGTAAGGGAATTCTTACATTCAAAAGTGTCTATTTGACGTTCTGAGACAAAGTATCCTTTCGCTTAAACAAGAACCTAATGACACTGTCTCGAATTTGCTTGGTTTTCACACCATACACAATCGGGTTCATGGTGGGAGGCATGAGTAGATAGAGATTAGCCATAATGATGTGTATGTGGGGAGGAATGGTATGTCCCCCAAAGCGGTGTGTGAAGAAGGTGAAGAAGGCTGGGACATAAGTGATGACGATGGCACAGATGTGGGCAGTGCAGGTGCTGAAGGCTTTCTGCCGAGCATCTGCTGAGGACAGACTCACAACCGCCCGAAGGATCATGGTGTAGGAGACTGTGATGCACAAGATGTCAAAGCCCCCAATCAGAAGGGCAACCATCAAACCATAGATGGCATTGACCTGGACATTCCCACAGGAGATCTTTGCGACAGACATGTGGTCACAGTAGGTATGGGGGATGATATTGCCCCTGCAGTATGGCAGGCGCTTGGTGAGGAAAGAGAAAGGAATAACAAGCATCACGCCCCTAAGAAAAGTGAGCAGCCCGGCTTTAGCAATCACCACATTGGTGAGGATGGTGGCATAGCGCAGGGGATAGCAGATGGCCACGTAGCGGTCCAGTGCCATGAGCATGAGCACTCCAGACTCCATTCCTGTGAAGGTGTGCACAAAGAACATCTGGGCCAGGCAGGCCTTAAAATCAATCTCCTTGAGGTTGAACCACAGTATGCAGAGAGTGTTGGGAAGGGTGCTGGTGCACATGAGCACATCTGTGAAGGAAAGAAGGGCTAAGAAGATGTACATAGGTCTGTGCAAGGCCTCTTCAGAGTAGATGAGGTACATAAGGCCAAAGTTCCCTGTAAGGGCAATGCTGTACATGGCACACAGGGGGAAGGAGATCCACAAATGCACCTCTTCCAGACCAGGGATGCCATTTAAAATGAATGAAGCTGGAGTAAGGCTGGTGACATTTAGGAGTGACATAATGACTTTTGGGAAGTTTAGAGTAGAGCATTCACAGAATTCCCTGTGTAAACAGAAGAAAAAATTTCAGAGTGTCACTGACTAGCAGGGCTTTGTCCCATAAAATGGCTAATTCATCTTTCTTGGGGATAGATGACCTTATTGCTCTCATAGGTTTTACATGTGGTACATACTCTCTTAGAGTCCATGCCTTAAGCATTAGATGTTGACAACATCAATGGCTTGTGCAGTTTCTTTTGTTATCATGTCTTCCATTCTCCAGGTTGAATTTGGCTACTAACTGACCAAATGGATGGTCAAGGATTGATTATATATTTTCTGGGATCCAGGTGTTCACCATAGTCAGAGATGCCCATACTAACCTGAAATATTTATAATCATCAGTTGTTCTGACATGCTAACCTTTCAAAGTTAATGTTTTACCTAATAGACTTGCTGAAGTTGATTCCAATTTACTTGTACCACAAAATTCCTCTCCTCTCTCTTCAAAAATCTTCACTACAGAAATATATATTTTACCCTCTCCTAATATCTACCTTTAATCAAAATGATGGACTGATCTTGAAAATAAAACATAGAAACAAATGCCCTTTCTAACATCATCACTCCATGACCTATTTTATTAGTGACAAAGTAAATAGGTAATGAAGAATCATTGTAATAGTAGAAAGCAGCCAATGTTTTTCCAATATTAGCATCTAGTCTTCTGGACTCTAGATCTAGTTCAATGAGAAAAAGATGCTTCAGCTTAAACTGCATCAGTCAATATTCCTTTATTATACTGTGCTTTATTTTCTACCCACATCACATCTTCCAAGACTCATAGAACAAATATTTCTCAAGCAACGTAATCTACATAGCAATGCTTCTCTGGTGTAAAGTAGATTTTCAATACATTTTTTTAAAAATTCCACAGAAAAATAGGCTTTAGGAGAATAAGTGTTGACATAAGGTGAGTATTGAGGGGAGAACATTTGATTTGATAGTATGCTGTGAGGAAACAGGATCAAAGTTGTGAACATAGGAGGAACACAAAAGATGCAAAATTATGTAGTTGGCTATATTGCTCAAGGTATGCTTATTAAAAACAACAATAATAACAACAAAATGAACAAGTATTGTGGTTCTAGGGCTACTCCTACAGAAGAGGTTATGGAAGCAAAAATAGACCTTTTGATTAATTGATTAATTTCAATGTTGAAATTTATAAAACCTCCTGGATATTTTGGAAATTCACCTGGTATTCCAATAGGTATCCCCAGTAGAACTTTAAAAAGTGTGAAATTGAAATTCCTGCAATTCCTGATATTTCTGAATTTCCTGCAATTGACATAAATTGCAGGAAAATGGATGGAACTTGATACCTCTATTAAGTTAAATAAGCCAAACTGAGAAAGTCAAGGGTCCAGTGTTTTCTCTGCTATATGGAAGCCAGAGAGGAAAAGGAAAAGGAAGGTGCAGGGTGGATCTCATGAAAATGGAAGGCAGATCAGTAGAGTAGAGGGAAGGGGTTAAGAGATAGGAAGAGGGAAAAGAGAGGAGAAATATGGGGAATTATACTGGCCTAAATACAGTATTATGTTGTGTGCATGTGCAAATATGTAACAATAAATTTCACCATTATGTACAACTATAAGGCTCCAAGAAAATATGGAAACAAATGATGTGGAGTAATTGCACAAATTTGAGAGGTACTCAAATTTGTTGAATTGTGAAATAATTGAAATTTCATGAATACAGTGTCAAATAGATGCATTTCCTTTAAAAAAAGGAAAAGAAACTAGAGAAAAGTATGGAATATGGCTGTCATAGTTCTTTTCTTTCTACCCTCTGATTAATAAATTATTGTCTCTCAGAAATGTTGCTGTTAGCTTTCACAGCCAGTGGGACTGAAGATGTACTTCTCTTTAAAAGGTTCTGCATAAGAACTATGTTTTGGCAGTTGAAATATGAATGCTTTATCTAAAATAAAAACGGAACACAGAAGCTAATATGCAGAGGCACATTAGTGGGAATTATTGGTGTTTTTATTGAGTCAGGATACAGTCCTGCCTGAAACTTACATTCATCCTCCTTTGGCAGCTGCCATAATCTGCATTCATCCTTTATTAAGAAGAATGCAACCCCAATTCAGAAACCCTCTTACCTTGAAAACTGCTTGAATTCCTCAAGAAACTGAGAATGTATCCATGAATTAAGTCGCTTTCATGTCTATGTGGTGCTCTTAGACCTGCATGGAAAATGTATGACCAATGTTGAAACCTTGGTAGATGAGTCAGGGAGGGAACATTCTCTTCTGGGTTTGAGTGCATTTTGTGTGTGCGCAATATATTCTGAAGTGGAAGAAGACTCAGTTGTTACTGTCTCAGTAGAAGCAGAGAGATTTCTTATGTCTCTTTTTACTACAATCACAGAAGGGAATTGATTTCCCATATGTATATGTGTGTGTATATGTTCATTGTATGTAAAATGGAGAATTAAGAATCAGATACATCTGAATACTAAGACACTGGCTGAGCTACTGGGAATTGTCCTAGGAACTGTGGTGTTGCTCATTATAATTGGAAACTCCTGCAGATACAATCTCTCATAGGGACAACTATGTAGTTCAGAAGCCAGTTGTACTTTCAGCATTAAATCTACTTGGTAGACAGATTTTTATATTAACTTTTTCAAAATTTAGCACATAATGAATGAGTAAGTAAATAATGCTTGTATACAAAAAAGTGAATTTTATTTATGGTGTTGAATTTAGTATCCTTGATAAATTTGGTCATTATATATAGTACTTTATGTGTAGGTCATTCAGGATTACCTAGAAGGGTAACATCACAGTGTCTGTGAAAGATTAAAAGTTTTTCTTCCTATTCTGTTTTTAATATATTTTTCTTACCTTTTTCCAATAGCTAGGATCTCCGTCCTATGCTATATTTACCAGGAGCAGTGATTACAGATACCTATATTTGTTTCATTATTGATGACTGGATATAATGAAGCCTGCTGGAAAGAAAGAGTCCTGGTTCCAAATGATCATATGAAGAATTGAATGTATGGCAGATTGTAGAAGCACAGCCATGTGATAATAAAACATGTTATAAATTGAAAACAGATCCCTTATTCAGAAGGAATACTACTTGGCTAAATGATTATAGTAACACACACTGATTTGTAATAATTTCAGATGTTTAAAAACAACTTATTTATATTTTCAAAACATATCTCTACACTCACCCTGAAATGTCTGATTGGGATGCTCAGTAAAGTATAATTCATTCCCAGTGAGATAATCCTGAGATTAACATAAAATAAGTTACTATTGTGCATAGTGTTTCTATAAATTTCCAGAGATATTCTTAATCATCTGTAAATGTCCCCTTTATTCCAAGATCAGTTATTTTTTTCTTATGAACAGATTTTAAATTTTATGACAGTAGATACTTACTTCTATTGGGTAATGATATGATAATTTTCTTTTATTTTAAACATTGATTTGTGTTGATTTGTCTTTTAAATCAAATTGGTCAAAGTATAATTCCCATTCCATAAAAGGCACATATTGAAGAGATAGAGTTCCTGAAGTTTTAATAAGCATACACACATGCACAATTACTATTCAGTTATGATATAGAAATGTTCTTCACCTCCCCAAATTTCCTTATGTCCCTTCTCAGTCAATGCCAACTATACGTCATGGCCCAAATAATTCCTGATCTTCTTGGTAACAGTATAGATTAGAATTGCTTTTCTTAAAAATTAATATGCAAGAAAATATATAGTGTATTCCCTTATGTCTGGTTTCTTTCACTCAATGTAATATTTATAAGGTTTATCTATGTGTTATGCTAGTGATTTGTTTTTTTTAATCTGCTGGCAGCATAATCTCTTTCAGTTTGCCATTATGTAGATACACCACAATGTGTTCATTCATTTGTATTGATGCATATTCATTTGTTTCCTGTTTGGAGCTATTATGCAGTAGCCTGCTATGAACATTCACAGGAAAGTTTCTTTGTATAGACATATATTTTCATTTTATCAGAAATGTAATTTCTGAGTCATATAATAGAACCTATTTAAATTTTCAGGAAAATTGCTGTGTGATTTTAAAAGTGACTTTTTAATTATAGTTTTTATTATTGGTTCTTTTCAATTATATATAACATTAGAATTAATTTTGTCATAATCCCAAAAGAATGAAATATAATTTGCTCTAATTCAGTCCTTACTACTTGATCTTTCCTTCCACCTCTTCTTTTTCCTATTTTCTTTCGTCTACTTCACCGATCTTTCTTCTATTTACTTGTTCCTTCCTTTCTTCCTTCCCTCCCTCCCTCCTTTCTCTCTCTTTCTCTCTTTCTTTCTCTCTTTCTTTCTTTCTTTCTCTCTTTCTTTCTTTCTTTCATTTTGATACAGGAATCTAGGGGCAGTTTACCACTGAGCTACATCCCCAGCCCTTTTTGGTTTTCACTGTGATACAGGGTCTCAGTAAGTTGTTTATGGCCTTATTAAATTGCTGAGGCTAGCCTTGAACTTGCAATCTTCCTGCCAGGGTCTTCTCTGTTGCTAGGATGACAGGCATGTACCACCATGCCCAGCTTTTACACTTTAATTTTTTTTTTTAAATTAGTGTTTTGTGGATACATAAAATGGTGAGATTCAGTGTGTTATACTCATATATATACATAGGAAAGTTAGGTCAGACTCATTCCACTGTTCTCCTTTCTTCTTCCTCCTCCCTCTCGATCCTCTTCATCTACCCCACTGATCTTTCTTCTATTTTGATGGAATCCCGCACCTCGTCTTGCTTTCTTTATTTTGTTCTGCTTCTCTTTCTTGTCTCTTATTTTAGACTAACTTTAGCATATCATAGAAAACATTCAACTTTCATTTTGGGGAGTCTGGTTTATTTTAGTTAGTGTGGTAGTTTTCAATTTCACCCATTTACTAGAAAATGCCCTAATTTCTCTCTTTATGGCTAAGTAATACTTCATTATGCATATGTAATAATCCATATTCACCACATTTTCTTTATCTATTCATCTGCTGAAGGGCATCTAGGTTGTTTTCATAGCTTGGCTGTGGTGAATTGTGCTGCTTTTATAAACACTAATGTGGCTTCATTCCCGTAGCATTCTGAGTTTAGATTCTTTGAATATATACTGAAGAGTGGGATAGCTGGGTCATATGGTGGTATGGTGGTTCCATTCCTAGTTTTAGATTTTTTTTTTGTACTAGAGATTGAACCCCGGGGTGTTTAACCACTGAATTACATCCCAGAGTGTTTTTTAAAGAAATTTAGATTTTATTTAGAGACAGGGTCTTACTAAGTTGCCCAGGGCATCGTTGAATTGCTGAAGCTGGTTTTGAACTTGCAATCCTCTTGCCTCAGCTTCCCAATTTTCTGGAATTATAGGTATGTGCCACCAAGCCTGACCAATCTTTGTTTTTTGAGGAGTCTCCATACTATTTTCCAGAATGGTGGAACTTATTTGTAGTATAACCCATAATGTATGTACTTTCCCCCCCACATCCTTGCCAATACTTATTATTGCTTGTATTCTTGAAAATTGCCATTCTGACTGGAATGAGATGCAAAATGAATGTAGTTTGATTTGTATTTCCCTAATTGCTAGAAATGATGAATATCTATTTGTTGTTCATTTATTTTTATTCTTTTGAGAAGTTTCTGTTTAGTTCTGTTGTCTATTTTTTAACTGGGTTATTTGTTTGGTGGTGTTGCCTTCTTTATACATTCTGGATATTAATGCCCTAACTGAAGAGTAGGTGGCAAAAATCTTCCATTTTATAGGCTATCTCTTCATGTCCTTATTTCCTTTGCTCTACCGAAGTTTATATATATATATATTTGAAAAATAAATAGTTTCATTTGAAATTTTTAGTTTGATGCTGTTGACTTACTGGTTTTTGGTTTTATTTGTTGCACATTAGGAGACTTGTTAAGGAAGTTAGTTCATGTGCTGACATGTTGGAGTGTTGGGCCTACATTTCCTACTAATGGTTGGAAAGTTTCTGATCTAATTCCTACGTCTTTGATCTACTTTCACTTGCCTTTGGTGGAGGCTGAGGATAGGGGTCAAGTTTCATTCTTCTACATATGAATATCCATTGTGCCTCCCACCATTTGTTTTAACAGGCCTGGGTGTGTAGCTCAGTTGTAGTGCAACTTGATGGCATGTGCAAGGCCCTGGATTTAAATCCCTTGCACAGAAAAATGAATAAATAAAATAAAGGAAAAAAAGTGACCTTTCCAAATTAAAGTTTCCCAAATTAATAAAGAAACATTCCAGATGCTCTATATCTTTTTCATTTTAAGTTATTGTTGTGTAAGTATAGTTTCATTGTATCATAATTTTGCTGTGTATTTTCCAGATGATGTCAAAAGTTCCTTTTAGTTATACATGGCAGTACAATGTATTTTGACAAATTATACATACACACAGTGTAACTTTCTATTTAGGATCCCACACTTTTCGTTGTTCATGATGTCGAGCTACCCTCGTGTAGTCAAATTGAAGGCTAGGAAATTAGGTCTGATTAATTCTACTGTCTTTCCTGTCCCACCCACACCCTTCCCTTCCCTTCATTTTTCTTTGTTTTATCCAATTGATTTCTATTATTCCCCTCCTCAACCTTAGAAAACATTCTGACCTTTGTTTTTTTTAGGATTGGCATATTTCACTTAGCATGATATTCTCCAGTTTTACCTATCTACCAGAAAATGCCATAATTTCATTCTGATTTAAGGCTGGGTAATAATCCATTTTGAATATATACCACACTTTAATTCTTCATGAACTTGTTGAGGAAACCTACGTTGTTTCCATAGGTTGACTATTGTGAGGTGAGCTATTATAAACATTGGATGTGGCTGTGTCACTGTAGTATGTTTTTTTTAAAGTCCTTGGGGGTATGGACAGAGGAGTAGGATAACTGGGTCAAATGGTGGTTCCATTCTATGTTTTCTAAGGAATCTCCACACTATTTTCCATAGTGGTTGCACCAATTTTCAGACTTACCAACAATGTATGAGAGTTGCTTTCTCCTTGCATCCAACACTTATTGTTACTTGTGTTGTTTATAGTTGCCATTCTGACTGGAGTGAGATGGAATATCAGTGTAGTTTGCATTACCTGGAACTGAAGACTATCATGTTAAGTGAAGTAACCTAATTCCTAGAGAAAAGAAAAGAATGAAAAGAATGCTTCTGCTGCCATTATTTGTGAAATGTCTACTCAAATATATGTTGAATATTTTTTCATATATTTGTTGTCCACTCATATTTCTTCTGTGAAATGTTTTTTTTCAGTTCCTTTGTCCATTTTTTATTGGGTTTTTAGTTTTCTGGTGTTAAGTTGTTGAGTTCTTTGTATATCCTGGAAATTCTTTATTGTTTCCTGTGCTGAGAAGAAGCTTTTGAGTTTGATACCATCCCATTTATGATTCTTGATTTTACTTCTTGAGCTTTAGGAGTCTTGTCAAGGAAGTCAGTTCCTAAGCCAATATGTTGGAGAATTGGGCCTACTTTTTTCTAGTAAGTGCTGGGTCGCTGGTCTAAGGATTAGGTTAAGTTTTGTGCAGGGTGAGATATAGGAGTTCAACTTCATTCATTATATATGAACTTCTGGTTTTTCCCGTACTATTTGTTGAAGAGGTCATCTTATCTCCAATGTATGTTTATGACACCTTTGTCTAGGATAACTGTATTTAGGTGGGTGACTCTCTATGCCTTCTGTTCTGTTCTATTGGTCTTCATGTCTGTTTTGGTACCAATACCAGCTGTTTTTGTTACTATAGCTCTGTAGTATAATTGAAGGTCTGTCATTTAGTTGTCTCTTTCATCACTTTTTCTGCTGAGGACTACTTTTGCTATTCTAGGCCTCTTATTTTTCCAAATGGATTTCATAATTGCTTTTTGTAGTTCTGTGAAGAACATCATTGAGATCTTAATAGAAATTGCATTAAATATATGTATCACTTTTTATCATATTGACATTTTGATAATATTAATTTTGCCTATCCAGGAACATGGGAGATCTTTCCATTTTCTGAGGTCTTCTTCAATTACTTTCTTTAGTGTTCTGTAGTTTTCATTGTAGACATCTTTTCCCTTTTTTACAGGTGGATTACCATATATTTTATTTTTGAGGATATTTAAAGGGGATAGTTTTCCTGTTTTCTCTTTCAGCTAATATATTCTTGGTGTATAAAAATTATGTTGATTTATTGGTGTGTATTTATACCCTCCTATTTTGCTGAATTCATTCATGAATTCTAGAGTCTTTCTAGTAAAGTTTTTTGGGTCTTCTAAATATAGAATATATCATCAACAAATAGAGGTAGTTTGAGCTCTTCTTTTCCTATTTGTATCACTTTATAAAATTTCTTTCTTTTGGCTAGGGTTTTAAGGACTCTGCTGAATAGAAGTGGTGAAAGATTATTTATTGCAAGTATGCCATTATTTGTGAAATGTTCACTCAAATATTTTGCCATTTTTAATTGAGTTGTTGATATTATTGTTGGAGGCTTTCTTTGTATATTCTGGTTAAAAAAATTGTTAGTAAGATATATTTTCTGAAAGTTTTTTCTCACTCTGCTGTGTTTTCATATTGTATGTTATGAATAGTGTCTTTGAAAGAGCATTGTTTTTTTTAATTTGAATTATATACATCTCAACAGATATTCATATTATGGTTTGGACTTTTCATTTAGGAGTCTTGTTAATATAAAAAGTTTAACATATAAAGCTTAATACATCATACTTAGATAGGTTAATTTATGGTAATATTCTTGGATCCATAGTTACATAGAATTTAATTGCATATACGTTCTGTATTTTATTATTATTGATTTCTAATCAGCATCTTTTAAGAAAAGGTTATATTTACTATACTTTCTGTGTTTTTACATTTATTTTGTCCTATATTGGTACCCCCAAATTGAAAAGAATGCTTCTGCTGTTATTTGGGGGGCATACAAAAATAGGCATGAATGGACCATCCCCTCTGCAATCTATCTTGGAATGCACATAAACTTAACAGCTTTTAAAGAGCAATGGCTATTGCTCCACTTCTGACATCCAAATCTTGTGCAAATTTGTCTTTCATCCGGCTCCAACTCACCAACTCACAAAAGAAAATTCTTGAACATATAGTTCCATCTTACCCATAAGAACACTTAACAAATCATCACTATGTTATTTTCTACTGTGGAAAACAACAACAACAACAACAACAAACAGTTAAAAAGCAATTAATCCATGTGAAAAAAATTAAACTAAAACTCTTTCTTACCTGAAGTCAAGTTTTGACATGTTAATAAAGTTATGTCATTTTTAGTGTAAAGTGTTTGCACTTTCATAAGTAAAAGAAGAAAAAATAATCCCTCATTTGATGTGTATGGGTTTACACCTAAGAAACAGGTCAAAAACAATGTATCCACTTCAGGAAGATTTTTTTTTAGTTTTTATTAGTGTATTATAATTATACAAAATAGTGAGTTTCATTTTGACATAATCATGCATGCATGGAATGTAACTGGCTTCATTCAGTAATAAGTCCTTGCTCTTTCCCTTCCCTCCCCCTTTCCCCATGCATGTTCCTCGGTTCTACTGATCTGCCTTTATATTTATTTATTTTTTTGAAGTTGATTCTTAATAAGGATACATGCAGATAAAATTCCCGGTGGTATAATATTACATGTACATAATATTATTTGGTTAATTTCATTCCGCAGTTCGTACTTTTTTCCTATCCCTCCTGTTTACCTCTGTATTCCTTTCATCTACTCAATTGATTTATCTTCTATTTTCACAAGGTCTTCCCTTACCCCATTAGTTTTATGTAGCTTTTGAATATCAGGGAAAATATTTGATACTTAATTTTCTAAGTATGGCTTTTTTCACTTATGGTGATGTTCTTTAGTTTCATCCATTTACTAGCAAATTTCATAATTTCAGTCTTCTTTATGGCTGAGTAAAACTCTATTTGTGCATATAGATCACAGCTTCTTCACCCACTCAACTGTTCACAGGCATCTGGGCTGGTTCCTTAATTTGGCTATTGTAAGTTGCATTGTATTCAAAATGTGGATTTTGTTTTCACAAAGGTAAAGTTAGCTCCTCTGCCTCATAGAAATCTATGGCACCTTAAATGTAGAATCATAACTTTTGTACTTTACCTTATAAGATTCCCAGAGAAAAGACTGTTTATTATATAGAAGGTTCCTAATTAATACAGCACAATTATTTGTGAGTAATATCAGTCATGAGTGGATATTTAAAAACATCTGGCATCAGGGTGAGCTTAGATGAAACAGAAGAAAACAAATATAAGATGCACCAAAAAGTGCTACTAAATAAAAGGCATTTAAGTCAGATGGAGGCTGCATAAAGAAGATTCTTAATTATCTCTCTTTAGAATTCTGCAAATTGCTTTGAGAAGGGACATGAAAGAGGGAAATCAAATGCTGTTCAGGCACTGGAGGAAAAAGGCACCATGAAGCTGATGTGTACAGGCAAGCATCTTTCTTCCTTTTCTTTCAAATTTATTTCCATAAAATAATAGGAAAACTTTTTTTTCTCTCCATAAAATGAGGAGTCTTCTGTGGGAAGTGTAAGCTATCTACCAATGGAAATGAATTAGTTCAAGAGTTGCAAGATATTGCAGTGATCTGTAGCTCATCTTCTTGTCATTTTCTCTTTTCTGAAACACATCTATGACAGAGATCTCATCAACTTCTCATGTTACTTTATCTGCATAAATGAGTAACATTATGGGTAATTTTCTGTTCACTGTTTATATGCCCTTCAAGTATGTAAAATAATACAAGGAGCATATTTATATGCATCTGCTGTATGCACTTCTCAATTCTTAATAGTTTCAATTTTATTCATTCTTTATTTTCCATTTTGCAATAAAAGCTTTTTTTAGTGCATGTTAGATATGTATGGGTGTTTTGCATAATAAGCAAATTTTAAATAATTATACTATATGTTAAATTGTGATATAGTTACAATTTAATGAGTAAACTTAATCCATGTAAGGCAGGTTGTCATTATTGTACTTTCTCAATTTTTGAAAATAATGCTAATTAGTAGTCATATGTTCATGTTTCTTAAGACAGCTAACATACAATATTGATGGCAAATGTATATTTTCAAGATAATAGCTAAAAATGGGAATAAACGTATTTCTATAGGAAATGTCAATTTTATTTCACAATTATTGGTTTATCATATTAAAAGGAGGTTTACAAATAAATGATTTCAGAATATGTGTAACTGGAAAATGCTCAAAAGTCTGATTTACAGTACTATCTTCATCATGTATACAGATATCACTGAAATGCAAATATTTGCAGTGACATCAACAGTACTAAATAAAGTATTTGATTTAAAAGCCTTTTCAGTTATTTTTCAATACTTTTTTTCACAATTTTTTACAGATTTTGAGTGGTGGTGAAGGCATTGTGACAACCCCATAAAGATGGAGAAATATTTTAATGTTATTTAAGTAAAATGATGTATTATTAATTTTCAATATTTCCTTATAACTGGTCTTAAGCAGTATTTAGGCATAGCAATAAACTGCTTTTCTATTTGATTGTTCATTTACATTTATATATTTCTTGGGCAGCACAAAATGTTCTAAAAAATATCCCCATGTTCATTATGTTCATTGTAGCATTATTCACAAGAGTCAAGATGTGGCAACAACTGCAGTGCCCACTGATGGATGAATGGACTTTTAAAAATTCAGTGTATGTGCACAATGAATTACTATTCAGCCTTTAAAATGTAGGAATTTTTGTGATTGGAACAATCTAGATGAATCTAGTAGATGTTCGGGTAATTAAATAAGCAATACAAAGAAAGACCAATATTATATTCTATCACTTATAAATGGAATCTAAAAAAGTTTAACACAGAGAAGTAGAAAGAAGAGTGAGGATTACCAGAGGGAGCAGGGGAGGGAAAACAAGGAAAGGGGAGATACTTGTCTGAAAGACATCTTGAAACTATGTTTGCCTTCTCCAGATCCAGTCTTGTTTTTTCAATGTTTAATACTAATTTTCTACGATATCTATATACAAACACTAGGACCAACCAAAAAGGAGGATTTGGAATTTGTTGATCCATTCATTCATTATATGACTTTTTTTTTTCGTCTGCTGAGATTTAGTAGTGAACAAAGTAGACAAAAGTTCTAAAAGTTTTACAAAAGGCACTACTAATGCAACTAGTAGTTGAGGGGCAACATGTTTCTAATGGCTGTGGAGTACAGAAAGGCTGTAAAGTCAGATGTTGTGCCAAGATGGGTGGGGGTCTGGGAGTTGGAGTTTTAAATTAGGAGGCGGGAAAGCTCTGCTTTGAGGATGACACTGAGCAGAGAGATCTGAATCAGTAGAAGGTATGTGCCATGGTCCTATATTACGAAGATCACAGCAAGCAGTGAAAATGGCCAGTGGAAATGTCATAAGTGCACACATTTGCTGAGTTTGAGAAATCTCAGGAGATAAAGATGGACTGAGAGTGTCAGAGATAGGATATTTGGGACATAGTCAGACATTTAAAAGCTCCTAATTGTACAGGATTTTGTAAACAAACATAAGATGTCAGTTTTTGCTCTCAGTGGGATGGAAGGAGGGATTAAGAAATGGCCAGAGATTATTTTACTTACATTTATTTGACAGAGCAAAACTCATGCTAATTGTATTAAAAATAATTCTGATAGTACTATGTACTTTGTTGTCTATATTCCAAGTTGTACTGAAAATTTTTATAGTTTACTTAATGCTGAGAGCATTTTACAATTGAGGAAAATGCTTTAAAACTCTATTTTCTAATCTTTTTCTGCTTTCCAGATTTTATTTTACTTTTTATATTTTAGATTGTATATATGCCACCGTTTTGAAAACCTCTCAATGGATTCAACCTAGTGGTTTAAAAAAGAAAGAAAGAAAGAAATTCTAGGTTAAATTCTACCAGAAAGGAGAGAGAAAAGCAACAAAAGTTAGGAAATGGCTTTTATTTGCAGGAGATTAAAATATCTAAAATGATATAAATAAAATGAATTGTGAAATTGCAATAAAATATGCAGGTGTATGAAAAATGGATAACTCAGGTTGATAATGTAAAACCATAAAAACTATGGAAATATTTGTTTAATATAAGGGAAAGAAGATTTTTCTTTAAAAGAATGTAAAAGTGTTATGATTTTAATCAGGATCGTTTTCAAGATAGAATCTGAAAATAAAGAAGAATGATGGAAAGAAATATTTTTAAAACATAGACTAACAAAATAAGGATTATACCCTACTGAACATAATTGTCTCTGGTGATTTCGAGAATAAAAGTCAAACTCCAAAAGAACACAAATTTTTATAATGCATTTTATAAGAATGGATTAATAGCATGATATATATATTTTTGTGATTAAATATATAGGCATTATATGCATAATATTTTTATAATCATAGTTTTCTACAGAGGTATTTGAAAAGAACAGGAAGAAGATAATTAATTAAAGCTTAGCAATGTTGTTTTTTAAGTATAAATATTATAAAAAATTATTCATATTTTATGAGCAAAAAATAATTTGAATTATTCTGTAAAATGCACATGATTATGCTTTATCAATTGTAAGAAATTATTTGATTTTTGCTTCATTGTGTTTTCACTTTCTGATTATTCTCATTTGGAAAATTCATACTTACATGTGTAAACAAATCAAACTAAGCCACATTATAGATTTGTAAGTAGGTGCTCACATAATTTAATGGAGGGTAACCCAGTGGATTCAAGTGAGAGGACTTCTTGGAGGAAGTGAAATTTTGTGGATAGTTAAGATAATTAATGTTATATAAACAGAGTCCATATTTGGAAACGGATTGAGGGGGCAAAATCCAGCCTATGTGATTGGCATGGGAACCTGAGTAGGTACATAAAAAAAAAGAGTTTCCTGTATGATATCTGCCAGGCCATTGTTTTGGCACTATATTTGCACTGTATGTACATTCTTTCCATTTTGTAACAGGCTTAACATCATTCAGAACAATAAAAGAACTTGATCTGGGTCCAAATTTCACCCTAAATTTATTCTTTATATCATGTAAAATATATATTCATGTTTTGTCTCTGGAGCAAAATAATCTCAGTGTTCTCTTCTTGTACAGGATGCCTCTATTGGCACAGAATGTATTATATTTTTAGCTGATCACCATGGGTGAGGCCAACAGCTCCAGCCTGACACCAAGATACTTTATCCTTAATGGGATCCCTGGGCTGGAAGCCGCACACATTTGGATCTCTCTGCCATTCTGCTGTATGTACATCCTTGCTGTAGTGGGGAACTGTGGCCTTATCTATCTCATCAGCCATGAGGAGGCGCTGCACCGACCCATGTACTACTTCATAGCCTTGCTGTCCTTTACCGATGTTTCTGCGTGCACTTCCTTTGTTCCCAATATGTTATGTATCTTTTGGTTCAGTCTCAAAGAGATCGACTTTAATGCCTGCCTTGTACAGATGTGTTTCATCCACATGTGGACAATAACAGAGTCTGGCATGCTCGTGCTCATGGCTCTGGACCAATATGTGGCTATTTGCTACCCTCTACGCTATTCCTCCATACTCACGGATGCTGCCATTACCAAGGTTTGGTTTGCCACCTTCTTTAGAAGTGTGTTGCTCACAGTCCCATTTACTTTCCTGATCAAGCGTCTTCCCTTCTGCAGGGGTAACCTTATCCAACACACCTATTGTGACCATATGTCTATGGCTAAATTATCCTGTGGCAATATCAGGACTAATGCTCTCTATGGTCTCCTAACTGTCATAGTGATTGGGGGCTTTGATATACTCTGTATCACCGTATCTTATACCATGATTATCCGTGCTGTAATTCATCTATCATCCTCAGATGCTCGCCACAAAGCCTTCAGTACCTGTACATCACACATTTGTGCTATCGTCATCACCTATGTCCCAGCTTTCTTCAACTTCTTCACTCACCGCTTTGAGGGATACACCATACCTCACCATGTTCACATTTTTATAGCCAAACTCTACCTGTTGCTGCCTCCCACATTGAATCCAATTGTCTATGATAATCCAATTGAGTGAATACCGCAGTCTGGCTGGGCACAAATCACGAGCCACTGAAGCAGGAACAAACTTTATTTTTGAACTGCAGGAAAACACTTCACACAGCTCCCGGGGAATCCTCCCTAACGCCGGCTAGTCCAGGAACCCCCAGCCGGAAATATCTCTCCCGGAAATCCCTCCTCCTGCACTTCCCCAACCAATGGGAACTCTCGGGGAATCCCCGGAAATCCCCACGAGAACTCCAAAATAGTGCGAGAACTCAAAATTTGCGGCAGAGGCGGATAGTAATGCCTCGCCTGTCAATCAATACTGTTGGCAAAATGCCAGGGGCCATACAGACTCGGCCGTGGCTCTCAGCATCTCCCCCTTTTTGTTTAATTAAACAACAAGCAATGTGGCTTAGGGACCGTGCCTGTTAGGCAGTCCAATTCAACAAGTGAAGACCAAGCAGATCTGTGAGGGAGTGATAAAATTGTTTTGTAAGGAGAAAGAAGGTTTCAATCTGCGATGGCTATGTGATATATAATTTTGTATTTTACATAAAGCTCAAGGATGTTATTGAGGAGGAATTGCCAAATTCAAAATTGTAACTCTAGGAGAAAGTACCAGTGAATATTCTGCAAAAAAAATCATGAAACCATCACAAAATATTTAATCCAAGACCTCTGATTTGATAGAAAACACAAAACATGCTTTTTACATTTTTTTAATGTTCAGTTGGATCTCATGGAATGTGTATAAAGAAGGAAACAATAAGATATTCAACTTCAAGTGAATTCTTGGTGATGAATGAACTGTGTTCTAGGCACTCTAAGAAGTATCTAGGAAAGAATAAAGGATGACAGATAGACCACAGAGAATAAAGAACACTGGGAAGGAAAAGACACACTCTGTCCCCATTGTTACAGGGAAGCAGGAAACTGTTCTCCAGAATGCTTGTGTTGAAGTCCAAGGATCCTGCCATCTTTTCTATTCCATATATACATGAAACTTGTATCAATTCCAGGGGCAAACATCAAATTTCTGCCTGCTTGTTATCACTGACATTATGCTGCCTTAATAATTATTTGGCTTCTTGTCAATGTACCACTGTGTATACAAATAGCTGCAATAAATATGGTTACTGAAGTTTATCACATTCTGGGAAGTACTCCTTAGAGTTAATATTAAAAAGAGTTTTCAAGAATACAGTGGATGTTATTTGGCAGTGCTAGGGCATTTACAAAATGTAAAGAAAATTTATATATTTGGCTAAGCAAAGAAACCCATGCTTTATTGCTCTGACTTTAACGTAGGGGAAGAAACAATGTGGCCAAGGACTATAAAAAGGAGTGCCTTATTTAGATTTCTAAAGTTATAGAAAAGAAATGGGAATAAGATGTTGAGAGTAGTGAATACCACTCTCAATAAATAGGAAGATTGACTAAACAGTGAAAGAGTAAGACACAATCCAAAGGATAACTGTAATACGTAGAATGTTTTCAGGAAATAGATATGAACAGATAAGTTGATGAAGATAATATAATGATGAAAATTATTGTCTGTTAATATGAAAGATATATTTTTAATATCATGTTGTATATGTGGTCAAGTGATTTTGAGATATCTTAATAATACCATGTATTTTTTTCAGTATGATTTTCATGTTTGGAAGCAAAACCCCGAATATTATTTTTAAAGCTTGTCAATATTATATCTGTCTCTGTGTAATGCACATTATAAGCTTTCATTATTAAAGGCACTCTAAGAATTATGCTTTTGAATTGAGTAAATTTTGTTTATCAGGGAATCTCATTCAAGCCACACCAAATATGGTCACACTCTTCAAAGTATACTTTTTTAAAATTGCCAGTTTTAAACATACACATATTGTAAGGCATTATACCATTTCTTCATATATATTAATTTCATTGAGATTTTTCTTCAAAATTATGAAGTCAATATAACTACTTTATGAATGAGGAATATAATATACACCATGAGCAGCAAAATTGGGTGCATCTTAGAGCATTAAGATTAAAATTCAATAATTACAATGCTCTTAGGTCTATGTGATTGGGTGGAAGATGGGGGAAATTTAATAGCCACAATGTAAAACTAGAACATAGTTAAAAATATGGATGGATAAAATTCATCTATGTCATGTGAGTAACCATCTCCAGTTGATTTTATTATGTTCTCCGTTATGAACTCAAAAATGGGTTTCAGAGGGAAAATGCCATAACTCTAAAAATTAGGATATATCTGAATTGATCCCATATACTGGAATCTTTGAGAACTGTTAAAAGAACAATAAAGTAGGTGGTAATGAAACAAATTCTAATCCTTGTTCATGGGGTGGAATGGGAGAGAAAGCAAGAGAGAAGAGAGAGACAGTTGAGGGGGAACACAGAGGAGAAGAGAGGACTGGAGAGTTAATTGATATAAAAGGCCTCATGTTAAATTCCATCTTGCACCCAGATACCTAGCTTATGAGACAGAGATCAGTGAGGAGTTTGGTGAAAAAAACCTATTATTTCTATACCAACCTCACAAACTTTGATTAGATCTAGAACCAAAGTATTAGATTAAAAGAAATCCAAGGTTTCAATTTAGTAAAACCACAATTTTCTTTCTAAACATAAGAAATATTAATATCCTTAATGAAAGGGAAAGGAAGGGAGTGATGAAGTGATCCCAAGTGTAATGAACTTGTCCTGCTTCTCCTGATGTCAAGGACCATTTAGCCAACCATTTCAGATGGCCACACGTGTGACATACAATGAAAATGGAAACAAAGTACCAAAAGCAACCACGTGACCTGCTTCCTCCCACAAGTTTCCAATACTGCTTGAGGTTTGTGTGTCACAGAATAGGCAAAAGGAAGCCAAAAGTTTAACCGGAATATTACTTAACACAGTTCTGTCTCTTATTATCAGTCAGTGACAAATTTACATTCCCTTAAAGAGAAAAATAACATAGATGAAGTTTTTCTTTCAAGACATATAAAGATATCCCCCAACCAAGGGGGGGGGGAACCCTTAAAATTATTATTTTTTTTTAATCTCTTAACCAAGAATGGTTATTTTATTTAAATATTTATTTATTTATTGATTGATTTATTTATTACATACATGACAATAGTGGAGTGCATTACATTCATAATCATCTATTCACAGCACAATTTTTGTAACTCTGTATATAAAGTATGTTCACTCCAAATTATGCCATTATACATGAGCTCTCTTATTTTTTTGCATACAATTCTTAATACACCTTTATACCACCATTTATCATATCTCTGTTTGCATATAAGCTATGTTAACACCAAATTCACATCTTCATACATGTATTTTGTATAATGATGACCATCTCCTTCCACCATCCTAGATATTCCTCTTCTCCCTCCCATTCCCCCCACCCTTATTCCCTATCTAGAAGTAATATTCCTCCCATGCTATCCCCCCTACCCCACTTTGAGTCACCCCCCTTATATCAGATAAAACATTTGGCATTTGTTTTTTGGGGATTGGCTAACTTCACTTAGCATAATCTTCTCTAATGCCATCCATTTCCCTGAAAATGCCATGATCTTATTCTTTTTTAGTGCCAAGTAATATTCTATTGTGTATAAATGCCACTTTTTTTATACATTCATCCACTGCAAATTAGTGCAGCCAATTTGGAAAGCAGTATGGAGATTCCTTGGAAAGCTGGGAATGGAACCACCAATTGACTCAGCTATTCCTCTTTGGACTATACTCAAAGGACCAAAAAACAGCATACTACAGGGACACAGCCACATCAATGTTTACAGCAGCACAATTCACAATAGCTAAACTGTGGAGCCAACCTTAAAATGATTTCCAAAGTCCTCTTAGAGAAAAGGTGATAAATAAGCAAGATTGCACAATGCACTGGAACCTTGAATTCACTCTTCTATATTTAAAATATGGAGTAAAAGGTATTTGATTCAAAAAAGGAGATTTGTTTAAAAGTGGTGTGGTTTTTTAATCCAGTAACAGCAGAATATGCACTCTTTTCAATGACACATAACTCAATTTTCTGTATATATCATAAAACATGTCAATAAATTTAAGAAGATTGAAATCATGTCTAATATCCATTCTGACTACCATGGTTGAAAGTAGGAATCAAAAGTAGGAGAAATATAAGAAAACTTTCATATAAAATAAGAAAAAAATATGTGGAAGTTATCCAATCTGTTCTGGAACAACAAATTATAAAAAAATAGAAATTAAATAATATCTTGACACAAACAAAAATATAACATAGAAAAACTTACAGGATGCAGCAAAACAGTTCTAAGAGGGATATTTAGAACTATATATGCCTATATCAAAGAAGTAAAAGAAGGATCTCAAACAACTTAATAATATACTGAAAAACTTAAAAAAGAAGAACAAACTAAATGCAAATTGGGAGAAGGAAAGAAAAAATAAAGACCATGGCAGAAATTAATACTGGAGAAAAATAAAGATCCATAAGTCTAATAGTTTTCTTAATGACAAACAAAATAGTCAAACCCTTAGCTACATTAAGGAAAAAAGATGAAGGAAACATTATAACAGAATTCATAGAAACTTAAATACCATGAGATTATTGTCACTATTTTTACACAGACAAATTGGATAAACTAGAAGAAACCTATGAAATTCTAGTCACGTAGAACCTAAAACTACTGAATCAAGAATAGAAAAATCTGATTTCACCAAAAATGGGTAAGTAAATAGACTCAGTAATATAAATTTTCTCATTATTGAAATTCCTGCACCTGATAGTTTCACCTCTGATATGTCCTCCCACTCTAAATCCCATTGTCTATGGATTAAAGACCAACAAGATCCATGAAGGAGTGATCAAGCTATTTTGTAAAGAGAAAGATGCCTTAGATATAAAATAGATTCATTAATAAACATTAAAAACAAATAAAGATAATACTTTAGAGGAAATTTGAGTGTAAACTTATAAAAAGAGAAACACTGGTATCTTACAGAAAGCAATATTTGTTGAATATTGAAAAAATATTTTAGTAGAACTCATAAGTAACAAAGTAATCATACAAATAAAAAAAAAACAAGGATCCTAAACTTGAGGGTTTTTTTTTTTTAAAATCCACAACAGGGTTATTTTGTTACACTGCTGTATTAGTTAATTTAATTAATTTAATACATTTTGCATGTTGAACAGATATCAAATAGGATGTACATGAGAAGAACATGATTGTACTTTCTCAGCCTATAAAGACTAGTTTTGAGGGAAATCTATTAAACAATCTCAAGATTGGAAAAAGACTTTTAAATCTTAGTGAATTCATTTATGCTCACTCTCTTTTCTCTACACAGTTTTCACAGGTTGCTTTAGTAATAAAAAGTATCTTATGTATAGCTGATTAATGTTCACTTCCTACTATGAAGGTGAAAGAGAATAATACTCATATATTCATTTCAATATGATCTAAATGACATGGAGACAATCAAAGGAATTCAGGCCCAGAAGTTAAAATTTAGGCACTCCCATATTCATTGTAGAAGTATTCCTAACAGTCAAGAAGTGGAAATAACAAAAATGCCCATCAAATGATAATGGAAAAAGACAGTGTGGTAGAGGGGATTCAAGATAGGTGAATAGAGATACCTAGAACTCACCTCTTGCTCCACTACGATGACCTAAAGTAACAGGTGTATATTTTCATTTTGAGGTGAGTGACCATGTGAAATTCTGGAAATTAATATCTGAGAGACTGAAAACTTGCAAGATTCAAAAACCTGGGGCAACAATCTACTAAGAGAAAACACCTCCCATCTGCCACCTTGACTGCACAGCTGAGACAAAGGGACTCTCCTCTCTCTAGAGGTAAGAGTGAAAGGAAAAGATGCAATAAATTTTATTAGTGCAGACTCTAGCAATCCTAGTGACTGGAAAGTTTCATAATCCAAAAAAGTTTTTAGCCCACTTAGATAAGTAATCTTCCTTGTAGTCTTTCTTTGGAAAAGGATCTTACATCATCTTCCAGGGAAAATTCTAGTGTGCTACAGTCTTGAACAATCTTCAGAAGAGAACTGATGTCTTAATTTGGACTGCTCTATGGATCTAAAAACCCAACATATTCCCACCTGTGGGACTCCACAGACACTCCACTGCTCTGACTGAAGGGATACCTTTTTGCTGAATCCAACTTGTCCTAGCAGATTGACCATGACCTGCACTATAGGATACAGTGCTCTGACATAGAAGGGGATGGATGACATTGATCTCTAACTAGGAGTTTGGAGTGAAGGAACCCTAAGACCAAAGATGTGGTCAATGATCTGTGGACTCCTGCTGTTGGTAGGGCTAAAGGCGGATACCTACAGCACCTCTTCCCTGTACTGTGGTCAGGCATCTGTCACCACAGGGCAGGGAGGGGAGTTTCCTGTTTCTGCCTTGCCCACAGAAGCTACTGAAAGTCCTTGAGTAACTCCATGACAAGGCCCCAGCTGTTGCTTACACATGAATGTGCATGGCTAAGGAGATTGAATGTGCCTTTACCCACCCATCTCTGGTTGAGGTCCAACTCCCAGGTGGGCACTACCATAGTAGCAGGAGAGAGGAAATCCATGAATACTGCTGAAACCCACCTATGAAGTTCCTTCTGCTGGCAACTGAAACACCTTGTCTAACCACATGATGTAGCCAAGACTGGATGTAAAGAACACAGAGGGGTGCTGTAGATCTTGCCATGGTCCTACTTATGCAGCATTTAGTCCTGTCCACTGACTGGTCAGAGAACAAATGCTTTGGTTTGTTGAACTCTGCTACTTCTGCCAGTGCTACAAGCCCTTGGTAGTTGTAGAACTGGCATCAGGAGTGCCTAAGGATATCCCCATCACCTGATCAGGGCCACTGCCTCCATCATAGGTGTAGCCACAGAGTAAGCACCCCATACCAACTGCTGTCGACCTCACAGTTGTTTGAACTGCTAGAGTGTCCAGACTACTGCATGATCTGTAGAGACAGTGGGCCTATCTGACCATGACATTGTCTGACCTGTGCCCAAACTCAGTAATCACAGCCAAAGAAGCTACAGGGAGACTGTTCTATGGTGCCTTTTGAGAACCAAAGCCAGCATTGCAAAACAATCTGACACCCTAAGTTACACATTCAAGAGAAAACCATTTACTAAGAAAGTTAATTACTTATAAATGTGCTAGGGACATCTGATTCACCAGATGAACAAATCTCAACATTGACATAAGAAATATGAAAACACAAGGTAATATGATTACCTCCCAAAGAACATAACTCTAGCAACAGATTACAAGGAAATTAAGGTGGATGAAATGCTGGAAGGATAATTTAAAATGATTAATAGAAAGCTCACTAATGTTAGATAAAATAAGAATACAATAAACTGCTAAATTAAATTAGGAAGACTATGAAAGATACCAATGACTAATTTAGCAGATAGAGATTTTAGAAAAGTATCAAACAGAAATCCTGGAAATTAAGAGTTCCATAGGTCAAATAAAAATAAAAATACAGTTGAAAACCTCAGCAACAGACTAGATCAAGTGGAAGAAATAACATTTGAACTTGAAGACAGGTCTTTTGAAGTAGTTCATTATCCCATCACCTCTCCCCCTCAAAAAACAAACAAAAAAAATCAAAACGATAAATCAAATAAGAGAATTTTCAAGATCTTTGTGACAACTTAAAACAATGAACCAGGCACTATGATGCATGCCTACAATCCCAACATCTTGGAGGCTGAATCAGGAGGATCACAAGTTCAAAGCCAGTCTCAGCAAGAGTGAGGTCCTTAGCAACTCAATGAGATTCTGTCTCTAAATAAAATACAAAAAAAAAAAAAAATAGGGCTGGGGATGTGGTTCAGTGGTTGAGTGCCCCTGAGTTCAATCCCCAGTACCAAAAAACAAAAGAAAACAAACAATCAAATATCTCCATCTTTGGAATAATCAATGATGAGTATATAAATGCAAAGAACAGAGAAAATCTGTTTAATAAAATAATAGCAGAAAGTCTCCCTAATTTTGAGAAACCTATGGACATCTATATACAGGAGGCTAATAAACCCCAAATAGACATAACCAAAGGAGCTTGTCACCATGGGATATTATGGTCAAATTGGCAAAATCACAAGACAAAGAAAAAATTTAATATTTTCAAGAGAAATCATCAGGTCACTTTTAAGAGCATTCCCAGTAGACTGACAGCAGAAACCGTACAGGCCAGTAGGGAAAGACATGACATATTCCATGATCTGAAAGAAAGTAACTGCTAATCTACATAACTACATCCAACAAGGCTATGATTAAAAAATGAATGAAAATAAAAACCTTAAAATATATTAAAAGTGGAGGAAATTTATGACCACTAGAATAGTCTGACTAAAGATGCTTAGGCATGTTGTATATCCAAAAGAGAAAAAAAGATAACTGTGATCATGAAAGCATGTGAAAGTATAAATCCCACTACAAAAGCAGGAACCCAAAAGTGAAATAGAAAATAATAGAATGTTATAATTACAGTAAATCATCAAACCACAAAGATGAATAAGAGAAGAAGAAAAGAACAGAGGACATTCAAAACACCAGAAGAAACTCAACAAAATGACCTATAACAATACAATCCTGGGTATAAATGGACAAAATTCTCCAATGAAAATATACAGTCTGATAGATGGATTTAAAAAAAAAATTCCAACAATCTGTGGCCTTCAAAAAGTTCACCTTTTAAATAAAGACACAGTGATAGAGAAAGGATGGAAAATGATCTTTTAAACAAATGGAAACAGAATGAAAAAGAGTAGCTAGACTGTCAGACAAAAATAGACTGTCAGACAAAGCATGTAAGAGACAGGCAAGGTCACTATATAATCATCAAGGCATCAGTTTATCAAGAAGATATAACAAATATATACCATTGAGACCTAATGTTGTAACAACCACTTTATAAAGCAAACACTATTAGCACAAAAGGGAAAGATAGGCTACAATACAATAAAAATGGGGGATCTCAACACCCGATCATCAGTCAAAGATCATCCAGACAAAAATCAACAAAGAAACATTGAACTATACTATAGATAAGATCAATTTAACAGACAGAACATTCCATCCAAGAACTGCTGAATACGCATTCACTTCATTAGCTCCTAGAACTTTTCTCAAATAGGTTGTATATGGGGCCACAAACAAAGTTAAAGAAAATCAAAATCATAACTTGTGTAACTTTTTCAAAGGAATAAACCATAAATAAACAAAAAGGGTTATTTTATAAATTATACAAATTCATGGAGACTGAACAACACACTTTTGCTGAGAAAGTGAGAAGGGGAAAATGGAAAATTTCCTCAAACAAATGAAACACAACATGCCAAAATTTGTGGGATGCAGCAAAGCAGTACTATGAGGGAAGTTTATCGCAACCATTGCCTGCATCAAAACTTGATTTCAATTTTTAAAAAAGCAATGTTGCTTATCAAGGATTTAGAAAATAAAAAATCCAAATCCTAATCCAAAATTGGTAGAAGAAAAGAAATTATAAACCTCAGAGAAGAAACAAATGAAAGAGAAAAGTTATAAATATTGATTTTGTAATAAGTCTATTTACTTCTATTACCCATTTAATGTTTATTTGTTTTATTGGTATTAAGTATTTTGAGTTTTTAAAATTTATGGATATTAGTCCCCTGTGAGAGGAGTAGCTGGCAAAGATCTTTTCCCATTCTGTAGGCTCTCTCTTCATGCTCTTCTTT
>NW_026694403.1:0-12609 GCF_021218885.2 Marmota monax | reverse complement strand
TGTTGGGGTTTAAGTGTGCAGAGTTTAGCTCCCTCAGGCCTGACTTTTTGCAAGAGCTGTGGCTGTGATTTAGGTCAGCTGAGGCAAACCTCAGTTAGGAGGAGGAAACGTTCTCTTCCCCTTATCGCAAGGCACAAGTTCTGCATGGTTTGGCCAAGAGGAAGAAGCTTCCTGCATACTTATCCTGGGAACAGTACATTCTAAAGAAACAAATGCATCTTCAGGGGATTAGATAGCGCCTACAAAGAACTTTAAGAGGGTACTTATGAAATGAAAAGGAACAGTCTGAATCTAGCTCTGTGTATCCACTGAGGCATGATATTTGGGCAATGTGGGTAAAGTGTTATTGAAGAATTGCTTGCTTTGTTAGAGGAAGAATATAAAAGGAACTTGCAAATAAACCTCAGCATGCAGTTGCAATTGCTGCCTTCGCTCTGCATCCCCTGTGTCCTGGTTATTTCATGATCCTTACCCAGGGACCCGAACGCTCTAGACGTTCACAATTGGCGCCGGAATAGGGACCCTGCTGGATTGATAGGAAGGGTAAGTTATTTTTCTTTATATTACAGAGTGATAGGACAATCTTCATCTTCTCCTTTTTACGTATTCTTAGGCATTCACTTGCTGTCTATGGTATTAATATTTCCCATTCTGATATAGAGATGTGTCTTAAGGTGGTCAGGGAATGGAATCCCTGGTTCCCAGAGGAAGGATCTATGGATTTAGATAATTGGAAATGGGTCCATCACAATGTTAAAAAGGCCATGAGGCAAGGTGAAAAAATTCCAATTCGGTTTTGGTCTATCTGGTCTATTTTATATACAATGTTTAAAGCTATGGAGGAAGAAAGATTAATTGGCAACTTACAAAAGGAGTTAGCTCCCTCTATTCTAGATCTCCCTCTGGATATTAGTGAAAAAGAAGAGGTAGTAAAAGATACGCAACAATTGACTCATAATTCTTCACAAAATTCTGCTGATTTAATTGGTACTGCTACGGAAAAGAAAACGAAAGTAAAAACAACAAGTGATAATCGCTCTGTTCCAGAGCAATTCAAACTTGTTATGGAGGAGGTTCTGGGACGTCTTAATAAATTAGAAGCTAAAATAGACCCTAAGCCTTTATCGGGAACCAGGCCCTCTGCCCCTCCGGCCACCAACCCCTTTTTGGCAGCTTCTTTAAAGGCTGTTCAGGAAATGGACTCAGAACCTTCTGATGATGAGGACGAAACTCCCTTCTTTGCTTTTCCTTTAATCAGGCCTGATCCAGCTAATGGAATGGCACAACCACCTCGGTATGAGGGGATTGATATTGATCATATTGGCAGATTAAAAAAGGCAGTGACAATGTACGGACCTCAATCTCATTATGTAAAAGCATTGCTTAATGCTTTTGCTACTCATTATAATAATTTTGCTCCTTGCCGCAGTCTGGCTGGGCACAATCAGGAGCCACTTGTCAAAAGAAACTAACTTTATTTTTAGAACCACACACGACAAACAAAATAGTCTCTCAGGAAAAACCCTCAGAGCCTCAACTGCCACCACCGGCTTTCCCCAAGCCTCTCTCTCCCACACAAGCTTCTCTCCACCTCCCACAATCCTCCTGCTCTTGAGGCCGATTGGCTGGGTCACGTGGGCAGAGCCAAAAAAGTCCCCCAATGAGCAGCTCCGTGGTCTGAAAGGGCAGGGAAACAGTCCAATGAGCATCACCGCAGAGGAGCCAATCAGCTAGATGTTGCTGGGGCCGAGGAGCCAATCAGCTAGATGTTGCTGGGGCCGCTGTGAGCCAATCATCAGCCAGCAGCTGGAAGTTTGCTGGCAGCTGGAAGTTTGCTGGGGCCCCTTTGGCTGTGGCTCTCAACATCTCCCCCTCTCTGTTTAAACAACAAGCATGTGGCTTAGGGACCGTGCCTGTTAGGCAGTCCAATTCAACATATGGTCCTTACCCGTCATCGGATGAACTGACCTCTAGGCGTCAGCCTCCTGTCTTAGGTTGGTACCACTGCAATTGGATCATACCCGTCACTGACTACCGGTCCAGCATACAGCCATACTTGTGGATAGGCCTTTGCACCTGTGGGGGGGGTGAGGTTCTTTGCCTCACCTCTGTTGGCCCCCAAATTTTAGACCATCACTAGTAGAGGAGGATGCAAAATGCCATGACATTAAGCCAATTGAGGGCTCCTTTGAAAAATTGTACCACCGGTGACACCATCAGCAAAAATACTCCAGCACTACCACAATTCGCTGTACCAACAGATAGTTCACAATGCATACAGGTGAGCTCACAGTGTGTCCAGGCAAGTTCTGCAAGCAGTTCAGTGATGGCTATTGTAGAAGCTGTAGATTGGTTTTATCTTTGACTTCACCAGCACTGGGATGAAGATAGGAATTCTGGCAATAATGGCTAAAGAAAAAATTATGTAACATTACAGAAGGCACTAAAAGAAAACAATTTTCTTAACAATTTACATTGTCTTTAAGAGAATTATTAAATATAATGAAAAGGAAAGGTGAAAGTAAACAAACAGATCTGTTAACCTTCTTTTTTGTTTACATATTAAAACAATCCTCAACAGTTGTTTACCCAATTTAAATTAAACCATATAAATCACGTGAAAACAAAATATTTGGATCCATTTTATCATGAGCGCTCATCATATATGATATATGGACATACGTACATTCAAACATATAACACAAAACACAAGTGTGCACACATAATATAATACATACAACACATAACATTATAGTAAAGGCCTTATAACTTTTTACAGGTGAAATCTCCATTGCAATGTTTAAAAACTCTATAGTCAAAAAATAGAACTGATCAGCAAAACATTAACCTAGGTCTGTATGAGCTCAAAAAACAAAATAGAACTTCATGATATGGCAAAGGGCAATAATAAAATAGATATTAAAAAAAGCATCCTGGTTCTGTTGCAGATGTAAGAATAGCCAAACTGGAGTTTTGGATATCAGTTGTTATGGATTTGAGCCAAATCATCTTCTTTTTGGTCTGTAGAAATCGCTTTAGTTAATCTTTCTGGAATCCAAATCGGCTGCTGTTCTCCCTGTGGAAACACATAAACAGACCCCCGACTCCAGACAATCACTGGGTCAGGACCTTGGTTAATCTCTCTGGAATCCAAATCGGCTGCTGTTCTCCCTGTGGAAACACACAAACAGACCCCCGACTCCAGACAATTACTGGGTCAGGACCTTTCCATTGTCCTGTTAGAATATCCTTCCAAAGTACCTTGGGCTTATGTACATTTTTTGGACACATATGCCTTTCTGCAGCACTAAGTCCTGATGAATCCAAATTTAAAAAGTTTAGAGTAAAAAGGGTTATTTTAAGTTTATCTTTGGGGAATATATACCCCTTCCCAATTCCTTCTTTTTGCTTTAATAAGTACATTTTAATAGTTTGATGAGCTCTTTCAACTATGCCTTGTCCCTGTGGATTGTATGGGATTCCTGTTATACGAGTAATGCCAAATGTTGAGCAAAATTGTTTAAAAGAGGTAGAAGTATAACCAGGGGCATTATCTGTTTTTAACTGTTTTGGAACACCCACAGTGGCAAAATTTTGTAAGCAATGAGCTATAACATCTTTAGTTTTTTCTCCGGCATGAAGGGAGCCCATCAAAAATCCAGAAGAAGTATCAACTGTAACATGCAAATATTTTAATTTTCCAAATTCTGGCAAGTGTGTGACGTCCATCTGCCAAATATGGTTAGGTATCAATCCTCTGGATTGACTCCAAGATTAACTTGTGGTAAAAAGCTCACACAATTTTGACATTGTTTTATTATTTGTCTAGCTTGTTCCTTAGTTATTTTAAAACGCTTTTGTAAAGTATTAGCATTGACATGGAACTTTTTATGAAAATTTATAGCTTCTTCTGGTGTAGAGAAAATATGTATGTCATGTGTAGTATTATCTGCTAAATCATTGCCCAAACTAAGGGCTCCAGGCAATCCTGTATGTGCTCTGATATGTCCTATAAAGAATGGATCTTTTCTGTCCCAGATTAGACTTTGTATAGTGGAAAGCAAAGAGAAAACAGTAGAAGAAGGGGAAATCCTACCAGCATCTTCAAGAGATACTATAGCATTAACTACATACTGACTATCAGAAAATAAATTAAATACAGAATCTTTAAACATCACAAAAGCTTGTAAAACTGCATTAAGCTCTACCTTTTGAGCTGATTGTTTGGGTACTAAAAATGTAAAAGTTTGATCAGGGGTAACTACTGCTGCTGTACCATTATTTGACCCATCAGTGAATATATTTGGAGCATTCATGATAGGTGTTTTTCTTGTCATTTTTGGAAAAATTACAGGATGCAATGACCAAAAAGACAATAAAGGATTAGATGGTAAGTGGTTATCAAATGAAACATTAGATTTGCACATGATTATTGCCCAAGTATTTAACTCATTAGCTAACTCATCAATTTGATTCATAGTATATGGAGTAATAATTTTATTGGGAGAAATTCCAAACACTCCCTTTGCTGCTTTTATTCCTTTGAGTATTAATTGTCCTACAGCCTCAGGATACCTAGTAAGAATAGTGTTAGGAGAATAAGATAAATGTATCCATAATAATGGACCTTCTTGCCAAAATACTCCTGTAGGAATATTTTTTGTTGGTAGTACAATAAATAATAAAGGCCAACTTATATCAATTCTATCCAAATGCATATTTTCCATATATGTTTCAATGATTTTTAATGCCTTTCTTGCTTCAGGCGTTAACATTCGGGGTGAATTTGGATCTGATGGACCTTTTAGGATATCAAATAAAGGTCCCAACTCTCCTGTTGGTATACCTAAATAAGGCCTTATCCAATTTATGTCTCCTAATAACTTTTGAAAGTCATTAAGTGATTTGAGTTGATCTACTCGTATTTGAATTTTTGGTGGACGGACCATGGTTGAGGATAATAGAACTCCTAAATAATTAATTGGAAAATTTAATTGTACTTTATCTATTGCTATCTCTAGATTATAATTTTTTAATAAGTTTGTAAGTGTGGCATAACATTCTAGCAATGTGTTTTTATCTTTGTGTGCTAATAATACATCATCCATATAGTGAAATATTTGTAGTTCAGGATTTTGATTTCTAAGTGGCTGGATTACTTTGTTAACATAAATTTGACACATAGTTGGGCTGTTAGCCATCCCTTGAGGGAGTACTTTCCATTCATATCTCTGATCAGGACCTTCATGATTCAGTGCAGGGATAGTAAATGCAAAACGTGGACTATCCTCAGGATGAATTGGAATTGAAAAAAAACAATCTTTAATATCTATAACTAAAACATACCAGGTTTTTGGCAAAGCAGACAACTGAGGAATCCCTGATTGAGCAGGTCCCATAATAACCATCTCATTATTAATGGCTCTTAAATCTTGCAATAATCTCCATTTACCAGATTTCTTTTTGATGACAAAAATGGGAGTATTATGGGGAGATACAGAAGGTTGTATATGTCCTTCTGCTAATTGTTGTTTGACCAGGTCATGGGCTGCTTGTATCTTTTCTTTAGTCAGGGGCCACTGAGGAACCCATACTGGTCTTTCTGATTTCCAAGTAATTTTTATTGTCTCAGTGGCCCTTTCTGAAAATCCAACCCATGTCTGTCTGTTCCTTGATCTATTTGTATTGGTGCTGCTATACCTTGTTCTTGTTTTTCTAATCTTTTTCCTTTCCTAAAACCTTGTCTAGTCATAATAGTGGGTGCATTTTGGTTGATGTTATTTGTTAATGTCAAACCTAATTGATCTAGGACATCTCGTCCCCATAAATTTACGGGAAGATGATCCAATACATATGGCTGTATAGTTCTTTCACATCCTTCAGGATCCTTCTAATCTAATACCATTGCACTTCTATGGGGATTAGTTGCCACTCCTAGGCCTCGAAGCGTTTGAGTGGCTTGTTGTAATGGCCAATGTTTTGGCCATTCTTGACGAGAGATGATGCTAAGGTCTGCACCTGTATCCAGTAGCCCATTAAATTCATGTCCTTGAATATTTAGTTTTAGCATGGGGCGAGAATCTAAATTTAAAGAAAGCATAGCCCAATCTACACCTGTGGAGCCTAATCCCTTGGAACCTCTTTCTACAGTACGACTGGAAAATTTATCATGTAGGCTGGGTATTATTAGTAACTGTGCTATTCTATCTCCTGGTGAAATTACTGATATACCCTTTGGAGAACTGGCTATAATTTTTATTTCACCTTCATAATTGGGATCAATTACCCCAGGACTTATCATAAGTCCTTTTAGAGTAGAAGAGCTGCGTCCCAATAATAAGCCTACTGTTCCTTTGGGAAGAGGTCCTTTCACCCCTGTGGGAATGATTTGAACTCCCATCTCTGGAGTTAGTACTGCTCTGGTGGAGGCGCAGATGTCCAACCCTGCGCTCCCTCTGGTTTGTCTGATGAGGGATCTGATGGACAATGTGTCCTGGGCACTACCCTGATGGGGTTGCTGGGTTCCTCCAGTGCTCCGTATATTTGTGGTTTGGGGCCCCGGAGCATTGGGCCCCCCTGTCCATTTTTTGGCAATGGAGCCCGATGCCTTTCTCCACGATATCGTGGATAAACACCTGGTCCTTGTTCGTTTTTTGATAATGGAGTACCCTCTTTGGTGGTTTGAGAACGGCATTCATTAGCCCAATGTCTCCCTCTACGGCATCGTGGGCAAATACCTGGTATTCTACTCCTTTGATACCTAGTTTTGTTAAACCCTCCTCCAATGGGGCAATTCCTTTTAAAATGTCCTGTTTGTTCACAATTGTAGCATGTTCTTGGCCTGGCATCTAAAGCCTGTTTTACTGCAGCTGCCACAATTTGCCCTTGTTCATTAATGTCTCTGGCATCTAAAGCCTGTTTTACTGCAGCTGCCACGACTTGCTCTTGTTCATTAATGTCTCTACATAATTTAATATATGTGTTTAAATCTTCATGTTTCCATGGTCTAATGATATCTCTGCACCAACGATTCGCTTGCTCATAAGCCAGGTGTTTTAGTAATGGCATTGCTTGTTCTGTATTCCCAAAAACTCTGGTAGCTGTTTGAATAAGCCTATCTACAAATTCAGCATAAGGTTCATTAGCTCCTTGTATTACCTTAGATAATTGACCTTGTAAACCTCCATGTCCTTGTAAAGTCTTCCATGCCTTAATTGCATCTGCAGCAATTTGTGCGTATATGCCAGGATCATATGCAATTTGTTGCTGCTGATCCTCATAAGGTCCCTTTCCTAACAACATATCTGGATTTCTCTGAGGATAACCAGCTGCTTCATTTCGCCTAGCCGTCTCCTTGCAAAATTCCTCATTGGCAACCTTCCATAACAGGTATTGTCCTCCATTTAGCACAGCTTTACACATATTAGCCCAATCTGCTGGCGTCATGTTCAAGTTGTTAATGGATTCGACCAAGCTTACAGTGAAGGGTGCTTGAGGACCATAGGTTTTTACAGCCTCTTTTAGCTGCTTCACTGTTTTGAAATTTAAAACTTGGTAAAATCGCTGCCCTCCTGCCTCAAATACAGGGCATGTTAATATTTGAGACCTTGTCTCAGGATCCCAACTATCAACTGCGGGGGTTGGGGGCCTCCCAGCATATGGAGGTGGCGCTGTTGGTTGGACACTTACGCCCTCTGGTGATAGAAAGGTGTTAGTAGCAGTCTCCTGTAGAGGTGGTGCTGTTGGTTGGACACTTACACCCTCTGGTGATAGAAAGGTGTTAGTAGCAGTCTCCTGTTGTAACTTTCCCCCTGATGGCTTTTTCTGTTTTACACTTTCTTTCTCTGTCTGACTAGCTTGAGAGGCCTTCTCTTTTACTTGAATCTTTTCCTCTGTCTGACTAACTTGAGAGACCTTCTCTTTTACTTGAATCATTATGTCTTCTCCTTCCTCTACCATTGTCTGAACTGAAGGCTTTGGACTAAGCAAACAAGATACGAATGTCCACAATGGCAATGTGCCAACTGGCAGAGTCCCTGGGCTTTTCTTTTCTATTCTTTTTAAATCTTCACCATGATGGTTCCATTGGGATATATTTAACAACTCCTCCTTAAAAAGCCATGGGCTACATTTTTGTATTGTATCAACGTATGCCCTGACTGTTCTTGATTTTACTGAGATGCCTCCTTCCTCTAACAATTTACTTAACACTCTTTCAGTTTGTTTTTTACTAATTTCTGATCCCGTATTTCTACTATAAATCAACCCAACAAGATAACGCCTAACAAAACTGAAACTGAGTGAAACAAAATTGGAACAACACAAAATCATTATAATAGCCTCCTGAAATGTCCATCCGTCCTTTCTCCCTATCTGTTCCTCAGATGTGAGCAGTTTTTCTTCCATCTTACACATCTCCAGGGACAGGCAACTTAAAACAAAAGTGAAACAAAATAACAAAAGAAGAATCTTAAAATGGCTACCCATCCTCTCGCCCTGCCCTCAGGGGCGAGCAGTTCACTTACCCTCAGTCGCTCCCCGTACGGGCCACCAAATGCCGCAGTCTGGCTGGGCACAATCAGGAGCCACTTGTCAAAAGAAACTAACTTTATTTTTAGAACCACACACGACAAACAAAATAGTCTCTCAGGAAAAACCCTCAGAGCCTCAACTGCCACCACCGGCTTTCCCCAAGCCTCTCTCTCCCACACAAGCTTCTCTCCACCTCCCACAATCCTCCTGCTCTTGAGGCCGATTGGCTGGGTCACGTGGGCGGAGCCAAAAAAGTCCCCCAATGAGCAGCTCCGTGGTCTGAAAGGGCAGGGAAACAGTCCAATGAGCATCACCGCAGAGGAGCCAATCAGCTAGATGTTGCTGGGGCCGAGGAGCCAATCAGCTAGATGTTGCTGGGGCCGCTGTGAGCCAATCATCAGCCAGCAGCTGGAAGTTTGCTGGCAGCTGGAAGTTTGCTGGGGCCCCTTTGGCTGTGGCTCTCAACATCTTCTGAGGATTGGAAAATTGTGGGCCGTGCTCTTTTACAGGAATCTGAATATCTTCAATGGCACATGTGGTTTTTAGAAGGATGTGCCACTAAGGTTAGAGAAAATGGTAACAGTCAAAACCCTGTTATTCGTGCCATAGGATACCCTATGCTATCTGGCACTGGTATATATGATGACATTCAACATCAAATTAATATTCCTCCTGAGATTCATGAGCAATTGAAGGAAATAGCTTTAGAATCTTGGGACAAAATTAGACCTACTGGAGAACATTATGGCTCATGGACAAAAGTTTCACAAAAACCCAATGAACCTTATGTAGAATTTTTGTCTAGATTAAAATTGACAATTGAACGAACCATGGTAGGAGAGGCTGCCAGGCAACAATTACTACGTTTGCTGGCTTATGAAAATGCTAATGAAGATTGTAGATGAGCCATTTTACAGATTAAAGATACAGGAGATATTCATACATACTTAAAGGTGTGCAAAGATATAACATCAGAATCGAGAAAGATGCAATTATTTGCTGAAACCATAGCCTCTACATGGCATGCTTTGCAGAATACTAATCAAAATTTGGCTAACATGAAGTGTTTTGGGTGTGGCCAGACTGAACATCTGAAAAAAAATTATAAGTGAAAGAATGATAAGGAAACTAGGGAATTCCCACTATAATTAAAACTGATAATGGTCCGGCTTATACTAGTAAAAATTTTAAAGAGTTTTGCAAATTATATGATATTGTTCATCTAACTGGAATAGAATATAATCCACAAGGACAAGCTTTAGTAGAACGTGTACATGCTATGCTTAAAACACAAATTAAAAAATTAAAAAGGAGGAAAATGACAGATTTAAATATGCACTTGTTTAGACATTTACAAAATCAACCTAAAGCATTGTTACATCAAGCCTTATTTATTTTAAATTTTCTTAATCTTCCACAAGGAGAAATATTGACAAGAGCAGAACGACATTTTGAGCAAAAAACCTTAGAAACAGTTCATGAACCAATTTGGATAAAAATTGCGGCAGATGCTGAATGGCAGCCAGGGATTTTACTTTGTAGAGGAAAGGGCTATGCTTATGTTTCAACAGAAAATGGACACCGGCAGTGGTTCCCAGGGCGGTGGATCCAGACCCGTCACAATCAGAACGGCACCAGGGGGGGCACCCTATCCATTACCCCAGCCAAGGAATCAAGATCCTGAGCTTGATGTTCCGGTGGCAGCAATGGCGCATCTTCATCTTGGGGCCCAACATTGTCGACATCCTAATTTTTCTCCCTTACCTACGTGGGGTCAAATTAAAAAGATGAGTGGAGAAGGGCAGAAGGTTCTGCAACGAACAGGGAAGAATTGCACCCCAGAAAATTTATTTCTGGCTATGTGTGCATTATTGACAGTGTCTTCCGCTTCTGAGGTACAAAATAATAATACTCACTATTGGGCCTATATTCCCAATCCACCTTTGCTAGAACCTGTTACTTGGGGTGACATGGATATTACCTTATATACTTCTCCTGCTCTTTTATCTCCCCCTTGGAACAATTTAACATATATGAATATTAATGATGGAACACCATTTAATTTTACTTATAAGAATAATAACAGTAAACCTATATGCTTGGGCGTTCCTCCTTGCTTACAATTAGATTGGCAACATTGGATACTAGTTGGAAATTGGAGTAATAGTTCTCGAACACGTTTACAACGGTTATCTGCATGGTCCGTCAATATGACCTGGGATAATATAACTGAACAAAAATACCCTATGTTCCCTGAGTGCCCCGATTTTACTTATCAGGACTTGAGATACTCCCCTTTAATATGGCAGGAATGTTTAGGCAAATTTGGGAAGATATTTCAGAATATTATCATGTGGGGTCCTTACAGGATGTTCTTAAAAAATTGTTCAGAATGGAATATTACTGCTTGTGATTTATCTTCTACATACAGAATCCCGCCGAAAGAGAGATGGAATGAAACCATTCGGAACGACAAATTGATGGCCTGGGGTGATGGCGGAATTGCTGATCCACGCTTGGCTTCAGTGCAGTAACCTCATCATTTACAGACACATTTATGGAAAATTGCTGCTGCAACTAAACCTGTAATTTTGTCTAATGGCTCTTTTTCTGGTACTAGTCAATCTGCTGCTTCTTAAAATTTTACTGCATTTAATGAGTATAATATGACCACATGTGTGCCCATGCCATACCTGTTCTTAATTGGAAATGTTACTTTTGATGAGGGAATTTTATGCCTTAATTGTAAATTGTATACCTGTATTAATACATCTGTTTCTATTCCTTCTGGTTATTCCATTGTGCTGTTACAACAGCACTCTCACATTTGGCTTCCTGTGAATTTACAAAGACCATGGTCTCAAGATCCTGTAAATACTTTGGTTCTGGAATTTTTTAGACAATTGTTAAAACCTACTAAATGGTTTGTGGGAGTTGTTGTTGCTGTAATTCTAAGTCTTATTGCAGTGACTACAGTTGCTACAGTTTCAGGGATAGCTTTACATACTTCTTTACAAACAAAACATTTTGTTGAGGAATGGCATAAAGATTCGCATGAGTTATGGCTATCCCAGACTCAAGTTGATTCTAGACTTCAAACTCAAATAGATATTTTAAGACAGACAGTTAATTGGTTAGGAAAAAAGATACTCACTTTAGAACAAGAAATTAGATTAAAATGTGACTGGAATTCAACTTCTTTCTGTATAACTAATGTACAATATAATCAAAGCTTACATGAATGGAGTATCATACAAAATTATCTCGATGGTAATGAAACAGCTCAATTAATGATTAATTCTTTACAAAAGGATATATTTGAAATTTTTGGAAAAGGGTTTCAACATGATGATGCTGCACAAATAGCTGAATTGTTTTTAAAACAGTTAGAAGGATTAGATCCCAAAGGAATTGCTCAAAGTCTTATCCATATGGCTGGAGGAGTGGGAATAGTGTTATGCTTAGTTATTATCTTGTTTATAATTATATATTGCATGTGCATAATACCATCTCAAAACTCTATATTAACTTTGTGGAAAGCTGTTTTAGAAAAACAAAAGAAAAAGGAAGGAATTGTTGGGGTTTAAGTGTGCAGAGTTTAGCTCCCTCAGGCCTGACGTTTTGCAATAGCTGTGGCTGTGATTTAGGTCAGCTGAGGCAAACCTCAGTTAGGAGGAGGAAACGTTCTCTTCCCCTTATCGCAAGGCACAAGTTCTGCATGGTTTGGCCAAGAGGAAGAAGCTTCCTGCACACTTATCCTGGGAACAGTACATTCTAAAGAAACAAATGCATCCTCAGGGGATTAGATAGTGCCTACAAAGAACTTTAAGAGGGTACTTATCAAATGAAAAGGAACAGTCTGAATCTAGCTCTGTGTATCCACTGAGGCATGATATTTGGGCAATGTGGGTAAAGTGTTATTGAAGAATTGCTTGCTTTGTTAGAGGAAGAATATAAAAGGAACTTGCAAATAAACCTCAGCATGCAGTTGCAATTGCTGCCTTCACTCTGCATCCCCTGTGTCCTGGTTATTTCATGACCCTTACCCAGGGACCTGAACGCTCTAGACGTTCAAAA